>NW_026533224.1:392500-438841 GCF_028296485.1 Oppia nitens | reverse complement strand
CAACCTAACCTAACCTAACCTAACCTAACCTAACCTAACCTAACCTAACCTAACCTAACCTAACCTAACCTAACCTAACCTAACCTAACCTAACCTAACCTAACAACCTAACCTAACCTAACCTAACCTAACCTAACCTAACCTAACCTAACCTAACCTAACCTAACCTAACCTAACCTAACCTAACCTAACCTAACCTAACCTAACCTAACCTAACCTAACCTAACCTAACCTAACCTAACCTAACCTAACCTAACCTAACCTAACCTAACCTAACCTAACCTAACCTAACCTAACCTAACCTAACCTAACCTAACCTAACCTAACCTAACCTAACCTAACCTAACCTAACCTAACCTAACCTAACCTAACCTAACCTAACCTAACCTAACCTAACCTAACCTAACCTAACCTAACCTAACCTAACCTAACCTAACCTAACCTAACCTAACCTAACCTAACCTAACCTAACCTAACCTAACCTAACCTAACCTAACCTAACCTAACCTAACCTAACCTAACCTAACCTAACCTAACCTAACCTAACCTAACCTAACCTAACCTAACCTAACCTAACCTAACCTAACCTAACCTAACCTAACCTAACCTAACCTAACCTAACCTAACCTAACCTAACCTAACCTAACCTAACCTAACCTAACCTAACCTAACCTAACCTAACCTAACCTAACCTAACCTAACCTAACCTAACCTAACCTAACCTAACCTAACCTAACCTAACCTAACCTAACCTAACCTAACCTAACCTAACCTAACCTAACCTAACCTAACCTAACCTAACCTAACCTAACCTAACCTAACCTAACCTAACCTAACCTAACCTAACCTAACCTAACCTAACCTAACCTAACCTAACCTAACCTAACCTAACCTAACCTAACCTAACCTAACCTAACCTAACCTAACCTAACCTAACCTAACCTAACCTAACCTAACCTAACCTAACCTAACCTAACCTAACCTAACCTAACCTAACCTAACCTAACCTAACCTAACCTAACCTAACCTAACCTAACCTAACCTAACCTAACCTAACCTAACCTAACCTAACCTAACCTAACCTAACCTAACCTAACCTAACCTAACCTAACCTAACCTAACCTAACCTAACCTAACCTAACCTAACCTAACCTAACCTAACCTAACCTAACCTAACCTAACCTAACCTAACCTAACCTAACCTAACCTAACCTAACCTAACCTAACCTAACCTAACCTAACCTAACCTAACCTAACCTAACCTAACCTAACCTAACCTAACCTAACCTAACCTAACCTAACCTAACCTAACCTAACCTAACCTAACCTAACCTAACCTAACCTAACCTAACCTAACCTAACCTAACCTAACCTAACCTAACCTAACCTAACCTAACCTAACCTAACCTAACCTAACCTAACCTAACCTAACCTAACCTAACCTAACCTAACCTAACCTAACCTAACCTAACCTAACCTAACCTAACCTAACCTAACCTAACCTAACCTAACCTAACCTAACCTAACCTAACCTAACCTAACCTAACCTAACCTAACCTAACCTAACCTAACCTAACCTAACCTAACCTAACCTAACCTAACCTAACCTAACCTAACCTAACCTAACCTAACCTAACCTAACCTAACCTAACCTAACCTAACCTAACCTAACCTAACCTAACCTAACCTAACCTAACCTAACCTAACCTAACCTAACCTAACCTAACCTAACCTAACCTAACCTAACCTAACCTAACCTAACCTAACCTAACCTAACCTAACCTAACCTAACCTAACCTAACCTAACCTAACCTAACCTAACCTAACCTAACCTAACCTAACCTAACCTAACCTAACCTAACCTAACCTAACCTAACCTAACCTAACCTAACCTAACCTAACCTAACCTAACCTAACCTAACCTAACCTAACCTAACCTAACCTAACCTAACCTAACCTAACCTAACCTAACCTAACCTAACCTAACCTAACCTAACCTAACCTAACCTAACCTAACCTAACCTAACCTAACCTAACCTAACCTAACCTAACCTAACCTAACCTAACCTAACCTAACCTAACCTAACCTAACCTAACCTAACCTAACCTAACCTAACCTAACCTAACCTAACCTAACCTAACCTAACCTAACCTAACCTAACCTAACCTAACCTAACCTAACCTAACCTAACCTAACCTAACCTAACCTAACCTAACCTAACCTAACCTAACCTAACCTAACCTAACCTAACCTAACCTAACCTAACCTAACCTAACCTAACCTAACCTAACCTAACCTAACCTAACCTAACCTAACCTAACCTAACCTAACCTAACCTAACCTAACCTAACCTAACCTAACCTAACCTAACCTAACCTAACCTAACCTAACCTAACCTAACCTAACCTAACCTAACCTAACCTAACCTAACCTAACCTAACCTAACCTAACCTAACCTAACCTAACCTAACCTAACCTACCTAACCTAACCTAACCTAACCTAACCTAACCTAACCTAACCTAACCTAACCTAACCTAACCTAACCTAACCTAACCTAACCTAACCTAACCTAACCTAACCTAACCTAACCTAACCTAACCTAACCTAACCTAACCTAACCTAACCTAACCTAACCTAACCTAACCTAACCTAACCTAACCTAACCTAACCTAACCTAACCTAACCTAACCTAACCTAACCTAACCTAACCTAACCTAACCTAACCTAACCTAACCTAACCTAACCTAACCTAACCTAACCTAACCTAACCTAACCTAACCTAACCTAACCTAACCTAACCTAACCTAACCTAACCTAACCTAACCTAACCTAACCTAACCTAACCTAACCTAACCTAACCTAACCTAACCTAACCTAACCTAACCTAACCTAACCTAACCTAACCTAACCTAACCTAACCTAACCTAACCTAACCTAACCTAACCTAACCTAACCTAACCTAACCTAACCTAACCTAACCTAACCTAACCTAACCTAACCTAACCTAACCTAACCTAACCTAACCTAACCTAACCTAACCTAACCTAACCTAACCTAACCTAACCTAACCTAACCTAACCTAACCTAACCTAACCTAACCTAACCTAACCTAACCTAACCTAACCTAACCTAACCTAACCTAACCTAACCTAACCTAACCTAACCTAACCTAACCTAACCTAACCTAACCTAACCTAACCTAACCTAACCTAACCTAACCTAACCTAACCTAACCTAACCTAACCTAACCTAACCTAACCTAACCTAACCTAACCTAACCTAACCTAACCTAACCTAACCTAACCTAACCTAACCTAACCTAACCTAACCTAACCTAACCTAACCTAACCTAACCTAACCTAACCTAACCTAACCTAACCTAACCTAACCTAACCTAACCTAACCTAACCTAACCTAACCTAACCTAACCTAACCTAACCTAACCTAACCTAACCTAACCTAACCTAACCTAACCTAACCTAACCTAACCTAACCTAACCTAACCTAACCTAACCTAACCTAACCTAACCTAACCTAACCTAACCTAACCTAACCTAACCTAACCTAACCTAACCTAACCTAACCTAACCTAACCTAACCTAACCTAACCTAACCTAACCTAACCTAACCTAACCTAACCTAACCTAACCTAACCTAACCTAACCTAACCTAACCTAACCTAACCTAACCTAACCTAACCTAACCTAACCTAACCTAACCTAACCTAACCTAACCTAACCTAACCTAACCTAACCTAACCTAACCTAACCTAACCTAACCTAACCTAACCTAACCTAACCTAACCTAACCTAACCTAACCTAACCTAACCTAACCTAACCTAACCTAACCTAACCTAACCTAACCTAACCTAACCTAACCTAACCTAACCTAACCTAACCTAACCTAACCTAACCTAACCTAACCTAACCTAACCTAACCTAACCTAACCTAACCTAACCTAACCTAACCTAACCTAACCTAACCTAACCTAACCTAACCTAACCTAACCTAACCTAACCTAACCTAACCTAACCTAACCTAACCTAACCTAACCTAACCTAACCTAACCTAACCTAACCTAACCTAACCTAACCTAACCTAACCTAACCTAACCTAACCTAACCTAACCTAACCTAACCTAACCTAACCTAACCTAACCTAACCTAACCTAACCTAACCTAACCTAACCTAACCTAACCTAACCTAACCTAACCTAACCTAACCTAACCTAACCTAACCTAACCTAACCTAACCTAACCTAACCTAACCTAACCTAACCTAACCTAACCTAACCTAACCTAACCTAACCTAACCTAACCTAACCTAACCTAACCTAACCTAACCTAACCTAACCTAACCTAACCTAACCTAACCTAACCTAACCTAACCTAACCTAACCTAACCTAACCTAACCTAACCTAACCTAACCTAACCTAACCTAACCTAACCTAACCTAACCTAACCTAACCTAACCTAACCTAACCTAACCTAACCTAACCTAACCTAACCTAACCTAACCTAACCTAACCTAACCTAACCTAACCTAACCTAACCTAACCTAACCTAACCTAACCTAACCTAACCTAACCTAACCTAACCTAACCTAACCTAACCTAACCTAACCTAACCTAACCTAACCTAACCTAACCTAACCTAACCTAACCTAACCTAACCTAACCTAACCTAACCTAACCTAACCTAACCTAACCTAACCTAACCTAACCTAACCTAACCTAACCTAACCTAACCTAACCTAACCTAACCTAACCTAACCTAACCTAACCTAACCTAACCTAACCTAACCTAACCTAACCTAACCTAACCTAACCTAACCTAACCTAACCTAACCTAACCTAACCTAACCTAACCTAACCTAACCTAACCTAACCTAACCTAACCTAACCTAACCTAACCTAACCTAACCTAACCTAACCTAACCTAACCTAACCTAACCTAACCTAACCTAACCTAACCTAACCTAACCTAACCTAACCTAACCTAACCTAACCTAACCTAACCTAACCTAACCTAACCTAACCTAACCTAACCTAACCTAACCTAACCTAACCTAACCTAACCTAACCTAACCTAACCTAACCTAACCTAACCTAACCTAACCTAACCTAACCTAACCTAACCTAACCTAACCTAACCTAACCTAACCTAACCTAACCTAACCTAACCTAACCTAACCTAACCTAACCTAACCTAACCTAACCTAACCTAACCTAACCTAACCTAACCTAACCTAACCTAACCTAACCTAACCTAACCTAACCTAACCTAACCTAACCTAACCTAACCTAACCTAACCTAACCTAACCTAACCTAACCTAACCTAACCTAACCTAACCTAACCTAACCTAACCTAACCTAACCTAACCTAACCTAACCTAACCTAACCTAACCTAACCTAACCTAACCTAACCTAACCTAACCTAACCTAACCTAACCTAACCTAACCTAACATTTAATAATTATTTAATACATATTTTTTTAATAAATACTTTATTTCAATAAATTTTTTATATATTAAATATATTGTTTAAATACATACAACTTATTAGTAAAATAGATAAAATTCTATATACTTTTCTATAATATAATAAAAATAATATAAAAACTATATATAGAATAGAATATATAGTAAATGTTTAATACATTTCTAGTGCATTACAATTCAGTAAACATTATTTCCATAATAGAGTCTATCATAGAATTATACACACAATACATATGTAGTGTTTGATAACAGACAAAAAAAGCGATCAATAAAATAATGGCTTCCGTTAAACATATATTTATTTCATAAAATATATTTACTATATATATATATATATACTGTATATATATTAATATATCAACAAATCATTTATATAAACTGTAATTATTAGTTAATATTTTATATAAATCCTATTTATTATTATTATAAGTACAGTATTATAATATTATAAGTATTAAAATTAATTATACAAAATATTTTTTTTAAATTTTAAAAATTCTTTATTTAGAAAAATATATTATTATTTAGTTATCTATTTACTGTCTAATTTATTTGTTTACAGTGACATTTTTTTTAAATTACTATTATCAATTAGTTTAATAATAAATGCTAATAATTTTATTATAAATTTTACTATATAAATATATATAAATACAAATTTTGATAAATTAAAATATTATTATTATTGTTATTATTGTTAATCGCATTTGTTGCTATATAGTATTGATCTCTATCAATGATTATACTGTACTAATAATTTTTAATAATAATATTATCACTAAATTTCTACACAAAAAAATTGTTTTCAAAATTTTAGAAAATAAATCATATAAGCTATCAATCAAAGTGTTTGTTTGTTTTGTTAATAATTATAGTTAAATAGAAATGTCTATTAAAACAATTATATTGATTCAAAATAATAAGTTAATGCTTATATAAATTGGTGTTTTAAATCAATAATAATATTTGTTGTCATCAGTAGTCGTAATAGTAGTAGTGATGGCTTATTGTGCTGTTTATTTGAATCGTATATCCCGTGAGAAAAACTGTCCCGAAAAACCCGAAGACCCGTTAATAATAGAGAAGTGTATTCCACACGACGCCAGGTTCTCATTCGTTGATTTTGTACCGTCGGTACACCACTTCTCGGCCAACAGTCAGGTCGAGTATCACTCATTTCGGTACACAATATATTACATTATATATATATTTATATATATCAATACATATGTTTTAAAAAATTGTTTATAATTTTTTTAATATACTGTTAATGTTAGCGGAGGCGGTGGTGATGATGTGTTTATTAAATATTTTTTAATTATTTTTCAAAAATAATAACATTGATTCAAATGTTTTTATTTCATTATATATCTAATATTATTAATATATATATCATTTAATAATTTAGTTAACTATTTGGTCAATACATACACATCACCACTTTCTCTGTTTAAATCATTTATTTTACTTTAAATACCACTTAAAAGATATTATATATATATTAATAATAATACTAATTGTTATGATTTTTTAATCATTTTATTAGCCATTTAGTCGATACATGCAATGTATGGCTGAAGAAGAACATACTGTGGGATGTAGTGAACTGCGAGACAGTGAAGCTGTCGTATCGGCACAACTTGACAACAATGGTTAGCCGATGGGAAGTCCAGACAAACCCGGCGGCCAACCCGTGGGTTACACCGACCAGAGGCGACTTTGAAACATCACTTAAAGTGCTTCGGTATATATATATATATATATATATATAGTATATTTCTATATAAAAATCTATGTCATATACATATAAAAGTAGATACAGTATATAGAGATAAATATTTTTTTTATTATTTGTGAATTTATTTTTCTATAAATGATTTTTTTTATTCAATTAATTTTATTAAAAAAAACAAGAGTTTGGATTAAACGCCGCGATGAGGAAAGGGATGCACCGGTAGAGTTGAAATATAAAGATTTTGAGCCAATCAGAAAAGACGGTAGTTTTGATAATCTGGATGATGTGGTCAACAGAATCAATGACCAAATTCGTAGCAAAGAATTGACTGGCAGTCGACTTATAACCATTGAGGCGCTGAATGTCGTGGCGAACGGCGAATGGAGAATCGATACCGAGCTTAGTGTTGCCGATGAGTCCGTACGACACGTAACTATCATACGGGTCTTCTACGAGAGCAGCGTCGGTGGCGTCGGCGGAGACAATGGTCTGTTCAATGAACACATAGGTATAGCCGACTTCACTCCACACCATTTGTCTGGCGGATCGCTATTCAAGAGACCGCACTTCGAGTCGTTTTCGTCGATCATCGACAGAGCCTCGCAATGGCTGTCAGACAATCCAGAAATCAATTTTTTAAACGCACAGTCCATTGACATTAAACTCAAATCTCGTAAGTTTTATAAAAATAATTTATTAAATTTTTTACTATTTTTATTGATTGATTGATTGATTGATTCGGGTAATACTTAGTTACCAAAGTGGACACTCGGGTGTGTTCGCACACAGAGCACGGCGATTACATACACATATTACGGGTGGCCTATACTAAGCCTTTCGAGCATCTGTTGGGCGGCCAAACATCGGCGGACAATACTAGCAATTCAAGTCGTACGGCCGACAACCAGTCTATAGGTTGGCCAACTGGTCCTCCACCGCCGGCACCAATATATTTGTCGTCGAAAGTGTTTTTGGTGTCCAAACAGGACATACTGGACGACGTTCACCACAAAATCAACAATTGGGTGAAAGACTCGTCACAAATGGATGAGAGATTCAAATCTCGTATAATGAGTGCCGAAACAGTACAGGTGTTCGCCAAGGATGGCGACGACCGTAATCTTTGTCGAGCTTTGGAACAGACCTTTCAGTGCAATCGATTGGGTCTAATGAATACATTCGCCTTCAACGCCATTCGTGTCTATTTTGATGTCGGCTTTTATGGCCGAAACAGAAGTATGTCGACAATGCCAACCGTGCCGTTGGTTCCCATCGGTCCCGTAGCAGGACTGCCATCATCATCAGCGGTACTACTCGCCAACTGTGACGACAACAGTATTACCGGTGCCACCGCTGCTTCCGGTTCTCCATATGAATACAGAAGTCGATCGACTTCCTGCACATGTATGTGATTATGTGATTCTCTATTTATACACAATATATATACAGATTATTAATACGATTGCATTAAAACCCAATTTTTTAAAAACTCAAATCATACAGTCATTTATGATTGAGTTATTAAACTAAACTTGCAATTGATATTTACTTAACATTGTTATACGATATTTATTATTTTATTTATCATTTACTTACAAATGTTTTACTTTATTAACTTTCATATCTCTAACAAACATTTATTTAATTAATTATTATTAATATATATATAGTTTAGTATTTATACCAATTCCTTGGATTATATTTCTTATAACTAATATTTTATTTGTTTTAATTATATATTATTTATTATTATTATTATCATGTAATTGAATTTTTGTATAAGACTTTTATAATTTAATTATTGTTATTAAAATATTACTAACTAAGTAATGATAATAAATAATAATAATATAAAAACACTAAATTATATATCTAGTAATTACTAAAATTAAAATAATTATCAATTTATCATAAATGATATATATATACAGTATATAGTAATAAGTAAATAACATTAATCAAATTACTAATTTATTTATAAATTACAGTAATTAATGATTTATTTATTTATTTATCCAAATATTTATTTAATAGTAATATTTTTGTTGAATAACTTGGAAATTGCGTTAATTTTATATTTTACAAAATTTATATATTAAAAGATTGCTTTACTATTTAAATGCCATATATTTAGTCCAATGAAATAGTGGTAAATAACATTACCGTAAGATTCGCACAATTAAACGTAATGTCAAATAAAATGATTCAAAAAATATTTTAATTTTATACAAAAAATAGATACAAATATTTAATAATTGAATCATATTATGTTTACTTTGATATTATTATAAAGTATAATAATTATGTTATTAATTTGAAAAAAACAAAGAAAACAAATATCAATTATTAAAAATTTATTTAAGTATTAATATTGTCAAATATATATATATATATATATATATATATATATATATTTAAAATTGATAATTTAATAACAATTAACTGAATTAAATAAACTCATAAAATTTACTGTTATTTACAATTAAAATATCATCATGAGAAAATAAGATAATTAGTAAATTATTAATAATTTATAGAAAAAGTAATAATTTTTACTAAAAAAAATAATATTTATTGAATATTGAGAAAGTTGCCAAGATTAATTTAGATTTTTTCTATTAGTCACTTATTATCCAATAAATTGCTATTAGCTTTTTGTGTAATAAATTGTTGTTTTATATATAATAAATAATTTATATTTAAAAAAAACCAAAGTAGAAATTTTAATACAATATTCATAATATAATTGATGTAAGATTTTATAAATTTTATAACAAATGTTTAATTAAGTTTTTTAAAGTTTAAAAAGCAATATAAAAAACTAATGTGTTTTTAAATTTAATTAATTACCGTAAATGCTCACCTTTACCGCCATATCACCATTTAAAAATCAGAGTAACTGAATAGTTGCTGTAAGGTATATTCCAACATTTTACTCCCTACCTGGCCCAACAATATGTAAATGTAATCATAACCTATGGTGTAATATGTGGTAATCCATATATTTAATGAAAATTTATATAATTTTCTATATTATCGTTAATTTATTTTTTAATATAATTTAATTGTGTTATTAAAGCGGTCAAAATGAGACATACTGTTTGATAACAAAAATAGTAATTACATAAGCTTAGTTATTTTTGATTATGTAATGCTTGTAATAATAATAACTAGGTTTAATCTGATTAAAATAAAACATTATCATGGGGCTAATATTATTTTCATTAAAGACTAATGGTTGCTATTATGTGTCTGATTTTTACATTTAACACCAGTCTATCATTTAACAACATGTAGTTTTTTGCGAGTATTTACGGTAGATTTATTATTTTTTATTAAATGTGTATAGTTTGTTGTATTGTGTTGTTAAATATTATATGATATTATTTTCTAATAATTAGCATTAAATAATACCGGTAAATATATCCAACTTATATATATTACTATATATATAGTGGTTAAATGCTAATTCATAGTATATCATAGGTTTGCCCAATTAATATATTGGATTTCAATGACTTTCAATAAATTTGTTAATTAATAACTAATTGTTAATTAGAGAAAAAAAATTGTGTTCAAAATAATATTATGTTATTCAATATATGCTTAATTATTTTAGGAAACATGTTTTCCCTGTTGTAATGATAATTAGCGATAAATTTATTTCAATTTATTGAAACCCGATAAATATCAATGGGAAAGCCTGGTATATATATATACAATAGTATTATCAAATATAATGATTAATTATTTTTATTATTGTCTAGAATAGATTGTATATGATTGTTTTGAATTATTTAATATTACAAATTTATATCTGATTTATATGCAGTTTATAATAAATATTTTTAAACTATTAAAAATGTAGAATAATTTATGTATAAATAAACATAAATTTATTAATATATATTTACAGTTATATGTACTACACTAATTATCATTGTGTATCTTAAAAGCATTATTTGCACCAAAAATGTTAATTTTATAGTTTAGATTAATTATGATTGCGTTCAAAATGTTATATTCATATATTATATTGATATATAAAAAATTTATGTTAATTATAAAACCAAAAAAAATATATATATTTAACTTAAAGTTTTTTTTTATTATTAAGTATACAAAAATAATTTTGTGACAAATTAACGCTAAAATCGCCTATAGCTATGTCTGTGGTCATCGAAAATAAATGTCAAAAAATATTATATATATATATAATAAGTATATATATATATTGTAATAAGTAAAGAGATTTTATGTATTTTAATTATAGGCTCTGCATCTTAATATTAATTGTTATTATAAATTGTTTTAAACAAATTATATTTACCATTGGATGCTAAATAAACTAAAAACATATTAAATTGATTAATTAATAACAATTACTATATGTTACCTAAAAAATAATAGATTAAATATTAAGTGGTATCTATAATATAAATATATATACAATATATTTATCTACAATGTATTTATTATTATTATTATTATTATTATTATTATTAACGTTATTATTATTATTATTATTATTATTATATTGTTGTTATTTAAGACGGCAGCTCTTTATAATAAAATTTTTGTATTGTAATTATATATATATATTATATAATTGTAACGGTATTTATTGTTATCGATGTTGTTATACATTTAGATTTGTTTAATAAAAATAAAAAAAAACAATTCTATTGTTAATAAATTCTATGAATTATTTATTTTTTTAAATTCTAAGCAAACATACTTTGGGGTAATTTTTTTTTTAACTAACGATACTTTAATTTTTACTAATTTAATGAAAATAATAATTCAAATATATATAAATAGTTTTATTTAAAAACCAAATTCAATCAGATAATAAACAAACTATAATTTAAAATTATATAATTCATTTATTTATTTTGGAAATAATTAAATTTAACTTTATTTAAGCAAATATTTTTTAAGAGACAAAATTATTGTAAATAAATTTATTGATAAATACTGTTCAACTAATAATATTATTTGTAGAAAATTATTCACAAAAATAAATCAAATAAGAAAAACAAAGGATAGGACAGAGTTAGGGATAAAGAATTTGAAAAATTGCTATAAAATAGGGGAAAATGTTACCAAATGTGCAATAATTATGTTAAAGTAAGTGTGTGTTTGTTTGTGTCAAATGTATTTTTAAACGCTGTTATTATTATAATTATTATCAATAAATATGAAATCATTCATCGGTTTCCTCAGAGTCTTCATCATCTGAAACGTATCGTTTGATTTGTCGGGCCATTCGCGGCTTATTTCGCGAACCACTAGTCGACGGTTCCGACGATCGGTTTTTGCTTTTCATTTTGATTTTCATTTTAATGTTCGAGTTGTTGTCATCGTCATCGTCATCATCGACATCGTCGTCGTCATTATCTTCCTCTCCCTAATCAATCGATAATCAAATCAAAACTCAGTAAAAAAATTGATACAAAATATCCGTAAAAATAATAACACAAACCTCTTCGTCGTCGTCATTATTATTGTTATTAGTGTTGGTGTTGTCGTCTTCTGGTGTAAACGAGTCGTCATTTTTTTCAAAGTTTTCTCTGGCTTTGGTGAACACCGATTGCAACATAATTGAGTCCTCATAGATGAGCGATCCTTCGACGTTATAGGTCTGTGCGTTTCGGCACAACTGCATAAAGTCTTCCTGAAGATCGTCCAGATTTCTGTACCGATGATTGCCGATACGATTCTTGATTTTCTTAATGTCCACTGGTTTGCGAATCACTTCGTAATAATCGGGCAATTCTTTACGCGACGGCAATTCCATAAAGGCTTCGGACAATACCCGATCGTCGGCGTCGACATAATTGACGACAAAGTGAAGCAGTTTTTTCATTTTGGCCATCAGTTTGGGTGGATTTGGTGGATGTTTTTCGAGTGTTGGTCGACCTCTCTTTTTCTTGATAGGCGGTGGCGTTGACTTATTATCGTCATCGTAGTCATAGTCGCCACCCTTTCGTTTTTTGCCTTTACCCTTACCGCGCGGCCGTTTCGCCGATCGACTCAATCGGCCTTCGGTGGCCTCCAATTCGTCAATATTGCCGTCTTCGATGGCTTTGAGCCACTGTTTTTCAGTCAACGAATCGCTGTAATCAACTTCTTTGCGCTGTCGTGAGCCGCGACCAAACAGTTTGTCCTCTTCTTCCTCATTGGTCAGTCGTTCAACTTCGGCGTCGTCTTTGATGAGCCAGGACGGCAACTCGTCCTCTTCCATAAGCCTCGGCCGACGCTTTATACTCTTGGCTTCTTCGCGTCGGCGGTCAATGTCCATCTGTCCGAACATATCGTACTCTTCTTCGCTTCGGGCAATCATACCATTGATATTCTCATCGTCCGGCACTTCATTTTCATCTTCATCTTCGTCTTGTTCATCATTTTGAAGAATTGCCTAAACAATACAGAGAGAGAGAGAGGCAATAAAAATAAGTTACAAAACAATACAAAAACAATTGTTTCAATAAAATTATTATCAATTACCTGTAGAAACTGTTTGCGTTCAGTGCCGGTAGATTTCTGGTCAAACATACCGGCCTGAATCACCTTCTCATCCAAATTCAACTTATACTTAGCGGCGGCTAAAATGCGCTCTTCAACCGAGTTGACGGTAACCAAACGCAATACTCGTACTTCATTTTTCTGGCCAATTCGGTGAGCCCTGTCCTGAGCCTGTAAATCTTGATGCGGATTCCAATCCGAATCAAATATGATGACAGTGTCGGCCGCTTGAAGATTAAGTCCCAGACCACCGGCTCGAGTGGACAAAAGAAAGATAAAATAGGGCGAATCCTTGGCGTTAAACATTTCCAACAGTTGGCCTCTGTCTTCAGCTTTGGTGGTACCGTCGAGTCGCAGATAAGTAAAACTTCGGTAATTGAAATAGTCTTCGAGTATTGTCATCGCTGTTGTCATCTGACAGAAAAGCAATACACGATGGTTTGTTACCCGCAGTTTCGGCAATATTCTGTCCAATAGTTCAAATTTTCCGGACGCCCGAAACAGATCAGGCCCGGACACTATTTTGTCGGATGAGCCGCAATGGTCGGCATACGCTTCCTCGATGTGCTGAAACATAAACGGATGGTTACATATCTTTCTCAACTGCATTATAGAGTTCATCAGTGTTCGTGTTCCGCCTTTGCCTTTCTTGTCTTTTTCGGAGCCATCGGTAAGCAATACACCTAATAGTTATTTCGGTAATAATAATAATAATAATAAAATCAGTTATTTTAAACTTGAAAATGAATACTAATATTAAAAGTACAATACCTTTGCTCTGCATGTGTCGATAGAGTAGTCGCTGAAGTGCCGACATATCGCACTTAACACAATACTCGACTTTGTCGGGCAACTGACTCTCCACTTCTTTCTTGAGACGTCTGAGCAGAAACGGTCGCAAAACTTTATGTAAGCGACGAATGATAAGAATCGTTTCCTCTTCGTTTAGTTCCACTTTTTCGCCGGTTGTGGCAAACGGTGCGTTAAACCACTGTTCAAAAGTGTTACAACATTTGAATATCGATGGCAACAAAAAGTTGAGTAATGCCCACAATTCGGGCAATTTATTTTGCAACGGCGTTCCCGTCAGCAACAGTCGATGGGGTGCCATATAGTGGGTGTTGAGAATCTGTGTCAACTTGCAGTGATGGTTCTTCATACGGTGTCCCTCATCGATGATCATATATTTCCATCGAATCTTTGCCAATATAGCCTTGTCTTTGATTACGTACTCGTATGTCGTCAACAATACGTTAAACTTTGTCGACTTCATCTGAGTAGACATTATTCGGCGGACATTTGGCGAACCTTTTTTTAATGGTATTAAAAAAATACAAATAAAATAAACAGCAAAATTAGATAACAAAAAAAAGCATTCACACCTTTGTAGGCTACTTTGCTGACAGTGGGCGCCCATCGATCAAACTCAAGCATCCAATTAGACATTGTCGACAGGGGTACTATTATAAGAAACGGCCCGTTATTGCGTTTGTGTTCAATTAGATGAGTGACTAAAGCAATCGTCTGAATGGTCTTTCCTAAGCCCATCTCATCGGCCAAAATGCCATTGAGATTGTTATTATAGAGTGATACCAGCCATTCGAGACCTTTGATTTGGTAGGCCTTTAGTTTGCCGAAACTCGATATAATTGACGGCTGTTCGGTAATCACTTCTCTGATGCCGTGAGCAATATTATAGTAGTTGACCTGATCCTGATGTTCTTTGTTATACTCGTCGTCCTCAGTGGTCACTGGCTTCAGATTAGTTAAATCGGGACTCTTCAGCTGCTGTTGAATAGCGTTAGATATCTCGATAGCCTTTTCTTCGTCATCGTATTCCTCTTCTTCGTCTTCTTCATATTCCTCTTCTTCGTATTCCTCGTCATCGCGCGGCGCTTCAACATAGCCGGGATGTACGTCCAGCCATGCCTTCAACTGGGAGGCCAATGGTGCGTCCTTACCACTGATTATATTGCCGTCCGGATCCATAACATTCACGTGAATCTCCGAATGTTGCGACGACTCGTCCATAAGTCCTATTTATCGGTTAATAATCGTATTGTTTTGAAAATAATAATTAAAAAAATCTCATCACTACTACTATCGGTAATATCTAAATATTAAACACAAAAACAAACAAACAAACAAACCTTCCGTTTGTATTGAATCATTGGCAGCACTATTTCCCTCCGGTTTGTTGTCGCCTTCAGTTGTTTGCGGTTTCTTTTTCTTCTTGACCTTACGTTTCTCTTTCTTTTTCCTTCGTTGTTCATCTTTATGTTGTTTAACCATATCCGTCAAATTTTTAATATACTCATCGGTTTGCGACAACAAGAACGCCAATCGTTTATCTTTCTTCTGGTCAATCAGTTTACGATAGCCTTCTTCGTCTTCGGCCATCAAACGTCTCATTCTTTCCTTTTCGATTCTTTCCTGTTCTTTCTTCTGTTCGCGTTCGGTGTTGGCGTGATATACGGCCACAGCTTTGTTCACTTTGGACACCTTAACCAAAGTATTTCGGTGATAGTCTTTGAAGTCTTTTGCGTGCTGTAGGACAGCGTTCAGGTATTCCTGATGTTTCTGTCGTCGTTTCCTTTCCTGTTCAATCTTCTGCTGTTTCTCCAATTTTTCGGTGACTCTGGCCTCTCGTAAACCAATTCGTTTCGTACGCTTATAGAGTTTGGGATTGAGTCCAGTCTCCAGAATAGTATCCTTTCTCATACAAGAAACCTAATTCCGTTAAAAACAAAATAAAAATACAATTATCTATTAAAAAATCAATTGACAAATCAAAAACTGACCACTTCTTGTCGTAATTGTTTCTGAAAGTTCAATAGTCGAAGTGCTCGTAACTCAATCATGGCTTTGGTCCGCAAATCTTCGGGCAAATTTGCCGGCAGAGTCGACAATTCGATTATTCGGTGGGCAATTCGTTGAGAGATACGATTCTCTCTTTCTTTTAGGATCTCAATCGGATCCATGCCCTGCGGTTTGGCCACTGGTGTGACACGACTTTGTTTCTGTTGCTGCAGTTGAGCCATCATTCCTTGATAAGCATTTATCTGTTGCTGAGTCATCTGACCGATTGGTGGACCGCTAGCCGGCTGCGGCTCGTTCACCATTGGCGGACCCATTTGTGTCGATGCCATTGCTTGACCACCACCCGTCGAGGCGGCGACCATTGGCAGCTTATTTGTTACGTTGGGCCCAATTGGTGGAGCCGGGGCTCCTGGAATTGGCATCTGATTCATTAACGGTGGCGGCAATTGTGCTGACACTCCAGGCGGCGGCTGCTGATGCTGCTGCATTGCCGAAGTAGTTTGTGGCGGCATATGTGGAGATAATGCAGGTGGTGGTGGTGGCTGTTGACCAGTTACAGAACCAGGCGCAACTGGTGGTCCGACTGATGACACCGGTGCCATTGGTGGTGTATTGGGCGGACCCATTGGTGAGCGCACCATCGACATTGAGTTATCTAATAAAAATCAATGACAATCAATTGCAATCAAAGTCAATCAAAACCTATGAATCAAATGCTGATAATTATTATAGCATTTACCCATTAGTGGCCTCCATTGGTGCGGTGGTGGTGGAGGAGGCGGACCCATAGGCTGTTGCATTTGCATCTGCATCTGAGGAGACGGTGCCAACATTTGAGGCGATGGTGTCATTCGTTTACCGCCGAGCAAAGCCTGTGTGATGTGCTCGGGAATCGCCTGACTGCGGGCCAACAATCGGTAGGCCATTATTTGGTAACGAAGTTGAGTCGCCTGGTGTGTATTGAGTCGGCTTTCAATCATAGCACCACCGCCACCAATCGTGTACTCGCCGGCGAGACCACCGTTCATCGCATTCATCGGCGGCATTGGCTGCCCTGACGGCGAATGTGCCGGCGATGGCGGTACCAATCCCTGTGGAGAGGGCGCAGTCGGTGGTGGTGTCTGTCTAGTTGGCGGATGATGTTGTTGAGGTGGTTGTTGTTGTTGTTGTCCACCAATTGTATTAATCATAGCGCCTGTTAGTGGTGATTGATGTGGTGGTGGACCTCCTGTTGGCGGTCCTCCAAACTGTTGTTGTTGTTGTTGCGGCGGCAGCGGAGGCTGTTGATGGTGTGGTGGTGGCGGCGGACCGTAATTCATCATCAACTGGTTCATTGGTGTCATTTGCGGTGGTAACGGTGGCGGTCCGCTGCCGCCGGGTCCTCCTCCGGGTCCAATAGCCGGTCCACTGTGTAGACCACTAATGCCAGTTCCCCCTCCTCCTCCTCCTCCTCCTGATTGAGGCGGCATTGATGTTGATGATGATGGAGGTGGTTGTGGTGGTGGTGGTGTGCCGTACGGCACGGGAGGTGTCGACATTTTTTTTTATCGGTAAATATCTAACCGAATGGTCATTAATAATGACTGACAATCACTCCAACACTCACTAAACAACTTATAAACGTTAAGTTAGTTTCAAATTCAATGTTTGCTCTCTTTTTTTGTTTGTGTTTATTATTATTTTGTTTCAAATAATATTTAAATGCAATTCAATTGTAATAAACAGTAATAAACACTAATATATATTAATATTAATAATACTTGACTTTAAAATACAGTTTCGAGCGGTGTTTAAGTCTAAGTGAATGAATGCACAAAATATTTCATTTAAATTATTAGTAATACAGTAATAGTCAATACATTTCATACAAATGGCGAACACAAAGACATGTATACATGTTTGCAGACATCAGAGGGAGACTCTCTCTCTCTCTCTCTCTCTCTCTCTCTCTCTCTCTCTCTCTCTCTCTCTCTCTCTCTCTCTCTCTCTCTCTCTCTCTCTCTCTCTCTCTCTCTCTCTCTCTCTCTCTCTCTCTCTCTCTCTCTCTCTCTCTCTCTCTCTCTCTCTCTCTCTCTCTCTCTCTCTCTCTCTCTCTCTCTCTCTCTCTCTCTCTCTCTTTTTCTCTCTCTCTCTAAATGTTTGAACACATATTTATTAAGACATTGTTATTGACTAATAGGGGGCAGTGTTTGGACAGAGGTTTATAAAAGACATTCAAACAATTATTATTTATCGGTTTGGTTTTCAATCGGGTAAATATACCGGTTATATATAATCAAATTATTATTATTTTTTTTTTTAATAATTACCGGTAATTCAATTATATTTAAAATGTTTGGCACTTAATACACGCCATATTGCACTTAATATACAATATATTTGTTTTCAAATTATTATAAAAATTATTAAAATCATGGTTTTCATATTTATAATTGATTATGAATTATGTTCAAGATAAATTTTCATTATTTCTAAAATTTAGTTAATTAAATTTTATTATCCATTTTAAGTTTTACAGTTATTGTTTTTCAATAAAGTTTATTTTAATAATAATAAAGTAAATTATTATAATTAATTGACTAGGTTAATATTTCTATTAATTATAATTTTATACATTTTTAAAAAAAAAATTATAAGCAAATTTAACATTATCATAACTAAACTATTTGCAAATAATAATTATTTTTAAAAAAATATTAAGTTAATTAAATTTTATTAAAAATTTTATTACTTTAACATATAGCTAACAATTTATTACACAGTAATATCAAGCAAAATCTAAATTTAATTTATGAATACAAAACAATTAAAATGATATAAAAATAATTTATGTTAGACATTATCTTTTAACTAAATTATATATTAAAGTATTTTTATTAAAAAATTAAATTAAAAAATATATTATACACTTATATATATACTGTATATTTGGTATTATTAAGTAAATATAAGCAACAACAACATTATTATTATTATTAACAACAACAACATTATTATTATTATTAACAACAACAACAACAACAACAACAACAACAAACAATTATATACCAGTTGTTTAGTTTAGTGATGCAATGTTGTTAAACAAGTTAGTTATATAATACTGTATATAATAGTACAGTAATATTTCAATGACCTGTTAATACCAGGTAGAGTGACCTCACTATTTAATACCAAATAACTTATAGTCAACTTTTTTTATAATGTAGTAGTCATGTCATAGTATACTACTATATGTAATAGTTATACAATATATTTATTAGTGGTCCTCTATATTAGCAAATATCAAACCAAATATTCAGTCATCAATAAAAATCAAATAACTGATAATCAATTTGCTAATTGTTGTTATCTATTTTAAGAAAAACTAATTGTATTCAATATATTTTTTTTTTAAATAATCATATTTTTATTAATTAAACTGTATAATATTAATAATAATATTTTAATTATACTGCTAATAAAAATAATGATAATTTAATAATAATAATATCTAATAATTTTTTTTTAAAAATATATATATAAAATGATTGGATCATCAATTCATTCAGTAGTATTAAACTTTCAAAAGATTGCATTCATTACATGGACTGCAATCAAGACATATCTCAATGGACCCTATTATTCATATCTGGAGCTCAACCGTAACTTACAATTGTTTGGTATATATATATATATATTAATATTAATTTTTAAAATCTTTAATTTATTGAGCAATTAGCAAACAAGCAAACATTATCCGACAAATAAAATTTATTTAGCAATAAAATTAACAAAAATCTATTAAAATCTATTGAATTAGGAAATGTTCGCAAACTTAGTGTCGATGATGAAGATATAGTTAACGATTTGAACGGTAAGGTTTGCATCATAACGGGCGGCACTCGTGGCATTGGCCTAGAAGTGGTCAAAACATTGCTTAAGAAAGGCTGTCATGTAATCACCGGGTCATCAGCTGATGGACAGGAGATCGAGAAACGACATAAAGCCATCGTTGACCAATTGAGCGATCAATGTACCGGACAACTGGACATATGGCCGCTGGACTTGTCGTCGATGGATTCTGTGATGCAGTTTATCGACAAATTTAAACAGTCCGGCCTTTCCGTAAACTATTTAATATGTAACGGTGCCGTCATGTTTGCACCGTTCAAGTTGACAGCCGACAACTTTGAGACACATTTGGCGGTCAACTATCTGAGCCATTGTTTGCTTATCGCACAACTCGTCGATTCGTTGGCCGAGTCGGCCAAACAAAGCGGACACAAATCGCGTATAGTTTGTGTGTCGTCGGGAGCGCACAGGGCGTCTACAATCAGATTTCAGGACATACACTGCGAACGACTGTTTTCCATATATCATGCCTATGCCCAGTCAAAGTTGGCTCAAATTATGTTTGCCTATAAATTCAACGAATGGCTAACGAAGACTACCCGTGCGGCCGATGTAACTGCAGTGACGGTCAGCGGTGGCCATCAATTGTCCGATTTTATTACCATAGCTTGTCTTCATCCGGGTGTTTGTCGTACCGATTTGATGAAGGAATTCAATTTCTTTAACCTCAGACCTATACAATCGTTACCCATATTTAGAGTAAATATTATTTTATTTTTTTTATAAAAATACTATATATTGATAATTGGTTTCATAATAATACTGTATAAACTAATTACCGATAATTTTTGCAGAACGCAGAGGAAGGAGCCGAGACCACCATCTATGCCACCCTATCGTCTCATATGGAAGACATCAGTGGTGTCTATCTGGAGGACTGTCGGGTAACAAAATCCAGTCAAAAATCATACGACAAACTGATACAACAGCAACTGTGGACCACTACTTGGAAACTGTTAGATAAATGGACAAACAATACCATGCTTTATGTTGTCAATCAATTTGCAGATAACTCAACTGCTCCTCAACAAAATAATGACAATCAACACCATCAACAACAACAACAAGGTGATCAACTTGATATTACATATTTGACTTAAATGTTTGTATGGTAAAAATTATTTTATTATTTATTTATTTATTAAATTTTATATATTTTATATGATTTTTTAAATAATTAATTTATTTATACTATAATAATGATATTGTATTATTATAATAAATATTTTTGGTTAAAAAAAAAGTTTCTAGTATTTGTCAAAGTTTTATTATCTATATATTTATAATGAATATTCATACAAATAAAAGTGGAATAAATTACTGTAATATTTAACTAAATGACAATATTTATTGTAAAATTATTATTTTTAAAATTTTCATATATTTGAATATTTTTTATTAAAAATTATTAATTTAAATTGTTTTATAATTTATTTAAAGTTTAGTATAGTTATGTATGTTTCCATTTAAATAAAACATACAATTTAATTGACATTTTGATAATTTATCAATAATTTTTGTTTACCACCAATAATTGTATAACGATTTCCAACTATCGACCACTTGTTGTGCCCTTTGATTGATAAGCTTTTGTGTAATATCTGTTAAATATATCAATTGATATTTTTTGGCCATATCATGAACATCAAACAAATTGATAAACTTATCATTAACTTTATTATCACTATTATTATTATTATTTATCATTTGATTATTGATTATTTGGTAATCAATTTCTTCAGTTATATATTTTGGTGGATTTTCTAGCATTATTTGCATCAATCTGTCGCTGATATTGTGTTCAATTGATATGAATTGATATTTATTGGCAACTATTATGGCGTCAAACAATTGCCACAATGAAAGCCGTTGTTGTTGTTGATGATAATCCCCATCAGATATATTGATAACCAGTTTGAAGGCATCGATCATTGATTGATCCGATTCCGTGATTATGATCTCTGTTTGATTGCATTCCAACATTGATAAGGAAAACATTGCTTTAAAATAGTCACTGTTTGCCATTAATTTGTTTTTATTTACTATAATATTTCGTTTAATATATAAAAAACAAATTATAATAATTAGTTTTCTGTATATAAATAATTAAATATATTTCTAATTTTTAACACTTTTAAACAATTTATTTTTTTTTTAATATTTTTATCTGTTAAAAATTGTTAACAAAAATAGCTTGTTGTTAGTAAATATTATTTTTTTTAAAAAATAAATATATTAATAATTGTTATAATTTATGATAAAATACCTGTTATCCTATGATTAGCCAATTTTATGAAAACAATGGATTTATTATCATTATTAACACAATTATCATTATTACACATATTTATTTCAGACATTATTATTATTAATAGACAATTATTTTTTGAACTCTACTCTAATTAAATTATTTATCATAAAATTTAGTATACAGTAAATAAAAAAATATTATTTTTATAATTATTATAAATAATTATTAAATATTTTCATTATATTCTGTATATGTTTATATTGTCATCTAAAACATTATATACTAAATTTATAGTAACAATAATTAATTAATTTTATATAACAATTAGAAATTTACGAATTATTTTTATTAAGAAAAAAACAATTTTAAATAAAAAATCAACTTTTATTTTATTATATATTATTTTTATTAAAGTTACTATTTTTTCAAGTAATATTTGAATTTAATTTATTAAAATATTAGGTGCAAATTATTTTTGTTTGAAAATTGTTTATGCTTAAATTAAGACTATAAATAAAAATATTTAACATGTTTTAAAATTGAAATAATTAATTAAATAAAAAAAAACCTTGATTATATTAACCAAACAAGGATTTTATAAAATTTATTACTAATATTTAAAAACTATTAACATTGAAGACATTGAAAGTCAATGAAATATATCAATACTATCAATATATTGATATATAGTATAAGTTATTTTATTAATATTCATCTTTAAATTTATTTTTTTATATCATTTGTGTTAAAACTTTATAATTATATTTGTCTACTAATAAATACAAAATAAATACAAGAAACAAGTTTTATGGATATGAAAATTTCTTTATTTAATTAAGAGAAATAAATAAATAAATCAAAAAAAAAATTAAGTTACAGTAAAGTGTTTTATTTTATGGAGATTCACACACACATAATAAAAAAACAATAAATAAATAATGAAAAATAAATTACTGTTAAAAAAATGATTAATTAATTTAAATTACATTTTATTTTTTTACTTATCATTATATATACTTATTTCACTTTCAAATATTATAGTTTTTACGTCCAAAGTTTGATTATTAATTATTGTTATTGTTGTTGAGGTTGAGTAGGAGAAGCTATGACAGCAGCACCGATAGGTTTGGTGGCATCGATGGCAACATTACCGGAAACTTGGTGTTCAACAGCAACTACTTTACCGCCACTGTTGGCTACCACTCCATCTTCGGCTATATGATCAATGTTGACAATATTTTTCGTTTCTTCAATATTAGTAGTAGTAGTCTGTATGACAGTCTTTTTGAGATCGCTATCAGTTAGTTGTATGACTGGTTCGGCAACTTTTGACTCGACGACCGCCGCCGGCGCCGATACGACCACTTTTTTTACCGGTTCGTCCACTTTCTCTTCAAGTGTTGTCACAATCTTTTTGTTGTTGTTTGTGTCGTCTTTCTTGATGTTATCAACAATTTTTTTATCATCTTTTTCTGGTTCATTGATATGTTTTTTGGCTTCAATAGCGGAGACAATTGGCTTGATTTCACTGCTAACTACTGCTGGTTTGATGATATCTTTTTTGTTAGCAATTTCAATGACTTTGTTGTCATCATTGTTGTCTGATCGATGGACAACTACAGTCTCAGGGGCGGCGGCGGCGGCGGCGGGAACTACCGGCGCCGATGATTGACTTTTGATGGCCGGCTGCTCTTCTGGTTTGATAGCAATTGAGTCCATCGACAATACCGATGGTTGTGGCAACTCTTGCTTAACTTCA
Source organism: Oppia nitens (assembly GCF_028296485.1). NCBI lineage: Eukaryota > Metazoa > Arthropoda > Arachnida > Sarcoptiformes > Oppiidae > Oppia > Oppia nitens. The sequence continues at coordinate 414,351 of NW_026533224.1, read as the reverse complement.
GTCTTATGGCTTAAACCGGAATCCAATTTGTGATCAATTTTGATGACTGCATCTTCTTTTTTGTGGTCATCAACTACTTTGGCGATGACTTTTTGTTCATCAGTTTGTTTGTTAACAATTTTCGGCTCATCTACTATTGGTTTGATCTCTTTTTGTAGTTCAGTATTTCGTTGTTGAAGCACCTGTTGTTGTTGTTGTCCCTCAACTGGTGCTACTTTTGCCACTGGTTGAGCTTCTTTAGCAACCACTTCATCGATGATGTCCGACTTTCTTTGCTGTGGTGCCATCACTGATGATTTGACGGCGACAACAACACCTGGTTTCGGTGCTTCTCTATTATTGACGACTGTCTGGATCTGTTCGTTACCTGACAGGTGTTGTTGTTGATGTTGATCATCGGCTGTCAGTACTTTATGGGCAACCAATTTGTTTACCGACGGCTGGCGAGGACTGGAGTTCTCGGAAACTACTACAGCAGCGTCATTGGATGTCTGCCTTAAATCGCCAGTAATTACCGGTCGGTCAACGGGAGCGCCTGGAAAACATTTAGCAAAGAAAATAAAACATTTAATGAATAGAAAAAAAACATTTATAACTAAAAAAAAATAAATATTTTTTTCATTATACCATATATTGTTTGAATAATATAAACGATGAATAGACTGAAAATAAGTTTCATATTTGTTTGATTTTTTGTTTGTTTGAAAATATTGTCTAATACTAAACAAATAGTAAACTACTAAAGACTTTTCGGTCAGTCAGTTAGCTAATGGTTTGATTGTATGGACCAAATAAGCGACACTAAAGAGTTGTAGTGTTGGGACAGCTCTTTTAAATACCATCAGTACCGCCGGTTTTGGGGCTAAAACAAAATAAACCACTTTATAGTTTTAAATTTATTATATATTTTTTTATAAAAAAAATTTCAAATGGCATTAAACTTGAACTTCTAAACTGGATATATTTATTACCTTTTATATTTGATTATTATTTTGGATAAAACCATAAATTTAATTTTCACTCACAATTTATTTCATTTATACATTTTATACATAACTTATAAACTACAGCTAACTTTTATCGTCAAAATCATTTATATATATATATTATAAGAGAAAGAGAAACTGGAAATATAATAATTTTTTTTTTAAATATATATATATATATTATATAATTTTGTTGACTTCAAGTTTGTTGAACTCTTTTCACTTTTAAAAATTTTAATTTGCTGTCTCTTTTTGCTTATAATTTTTTTTAGATATTAAAATGCTTTTATGTTTAAAAAAATTATCAGTCAAATTTGAATTTTATTAATATATTAATAATAAAGTAAATATACTGTATATTGATAGATGAATAATAATCTATTATTAACTAATAGGTTAACTATTAGTCTAAAAAAATAATGCATAGATTTTTCTAATGAATTTTATATTAATATCTAAGTTTAGGTTTTAATTTCACAATTTATTATAATTGTTTAATATCATACTAATAATCTAATTAATAATAAATAATAATATTACTAGCTTAAATTATATAATTATAAGTATACAGTTTATAATATACATTGTATAGTATAAGTAAAACTAACAAATCTAGTGTATTGTATATTATATACAAATTAAAAGCCAATAATAATTATATTATTTACTTGATTATTAATTAATAATATTTTTATTAAGCAAATTAGAATAAAATTTTTAGAGATATAAATTATATATAATGTTTTATTTATTTATATTTATTTTTTATTGTTTAATTACAAATTTGTTATTAATATTTTAAATATATTATTTGAAAAAAATTAACATTTTTTTGCGAAATTTATTAAAATTATAGACTTATAAGGAAACAGCAAATGTCGCGTCAAAAATATTATATATATATATACTAATCTTTAATCTATATATTATTAAATGAGTTTATTTGCACTATACTTGTATTTTCATTGCCTGGTGTCAATGTTTGGTTAAATGACATCAAATTTACTTATTTTTTTGAGTCAAAAATTTTTTTTATAAAAGAGAGTGAAAGAGATGCCAAATATGTAGTTTTTAAACTATTTAAACTATCTGTAAATTATATCTATAAAAAAAATTTTTATTTAAATAAATCAATAAGACATTTGATTAATATTTATTAATACATATTTGTATTATTTTTAAAAATTTTAAATATATTATTTTAAAAAATATACTATATATTTATTAAATATAAATTATAATAAATAAATTCACAAATACGAGTAATATTATTCACTTAAATATTGAAATTAAAACTATATATAAATAATAAATATTAAAATATTTAAGTCATAGATAGACTACATATTAGATATAGTCTACATATTATACACATTTCTAGCATATTATATAATACAGTATAAAGCCATCTATTTGTTTAATAGTAGTCAAAGTTATTGATTTTTTTCTATTGATCTCTGAAAACAACAATTACTTTATATATAATATACAATATTATTGTTTAATAGTGTATATACACTCTACTATACTATTGTAATATTACAGTACATAAAAACATGTGTATATTAATCAAAAAAAAATATTTATATCATAAACATTTAATTATATAATTATTTACAATTATGACAATTGCATTACTTATATACTGTATATGATTTAATTAAATAATAAAATGTCAATTTTCTATTTTAATTCAATTGTTATATATTAATACATTAATAAACATGAATTACATGAATAAATCATGTATGTTATTGTCGAAAATCATTTCAAATAATGTTATTCAAAATTTAATCCAGGTAATTTATTTAATTAAAAAATATATTAATTGTTTACCTGTATTCAATAAAAAAGATAATTCAATCATTTTTTTTAATTAAAATAAACTTTCTAACTAATTTAGCTATTAGATACACTATTGCAAACAATTACTTATATTATATTATAAATTAAATTATAAAATAAACTAATTATTTCATTATTTTATATATATTATAGCTTTTATTTATCATTATTCTGATGTTAACTGTCGCTATAAATATGATGTTTATTATTGAGACAAACAAACAATTGAAAAATGAAATATTAAATGAAAGTATGTTTTCTTTAAAAATTTGTTAATTATGTTTTTTTTCTTAATATAAAATAATTTCCAAAAAAATAAATAAATATTAATTTAATAGCTAATTATGGTATTTATAATTTGTTTTTCTCAAAGAAACTGTTACTATTGCTAGTCGTCAGCAATGGGATAGTAGTGGTGGTATCGGTCATACCATTAGTCTGGAAGTAGTGTCGAGTCAGTCAAGAGCCAGTATAACCAGTGATGGCATCAGTGTATGTATTGATTAAAAATTTATTATAAATAATTTATGGATCAATCAATCAATCAATTTAGTTGTTAGAAGACTCGGACAACAGTTCAGGCGGTACTAATGGTCGTGGCATTCATGTCCTAGTATTGCACGAATCGACCGGTTCAGTGATGGCCGAGCGCTTGTTTGACACCTACTCGCCCCATGAAGACGAAGCAATGTCACTGTTCCTGTCGATGGTAACCAATGGCCGAATAGTAGTCATGTGTATCAAAGACGAGGGTACGTTTCAGATGAAACAGTCGACCAGAGATCTACTGAAACGGTTGGGTTCGCTGAGATCGCAGCAGATCGCCTGGCGTGATATGTGGGCTATTGTTGTGGTAAAGGGTGAAAAAATGTTGGCCGAAGGATATAGTCGGTCGCCAGAGTTCAACAGTTGGGGCGCACCAGTTGTCCTCAGAGTGGACATTATGTTGACTTCGGTCAGTCGCTCGCAATGTCGTTGGACGGACAACGAAGATAGCGACCGACGCCGAGCTTTCTGTGCTCGGGTCGAAGGTTACGGCAGTGTCTGTAGCTGTTCAGAGCCGGCACCCATAAGTTTTGCCAACACTGTCGACCCATTGTCACCGATATCATCGGTTCCCGTGGCTGTAGTGGCCGCTAATCGACCGCAATATTTATATCGAATGCTACGCTCATTATTATCGGCCAAAGGCTGCAATCCGTCGATGATTACTGTATTCATTGACGGCTACTTTGAAGAACCGCTCGAAGTGACCAAATTGTTTGGTCTGCGAGTCATACAACACACGCCAATAGGTGTGGCCAACGGTCGTATTAGTCAACACTATAAGGCCAGTCTGACGGCCACTTTTAGTCTGTTTCCTAGTGCTCAGTACGCCATCATTGTTGAAGAAGATCTCGATATATCTACGGATTTTTTCCAATATTTTCAGCAAACCATTAAACTTGTTGATGAAGATCCGTCCATCTATTGTATCAGCGCCTGGAATGATCAGGGATACGAACATACCAGTGCTGATCCCGGTGTTCTCTATAGAGTCGAAACAATGCCCGGCTTAGGTTGGCTGCTCACCAGACGTCTCTACAAAGAGGAACTGGAACCCAAATGGCCGACACCAGAAAAACTATGGGATTGGGATATGTGGATGAGATTACCCGATGTCAGACGTCAACGGGAGTGTATCATACCGGACGTTTCGCGGACCTATCATTTTGGATCGTCCGGTGTCAATATGAACTCATACTTTCAGGACGTCTACTTTAAAAAACACGCCTTCAATACTATGAGTGATGTTGTGCTTAAAGATGTCGACAGGTATTCATTCATTAAGTTTAGATTAGAAATATATCTTAGGCGTGTTTCACATATTACGTTCGCACTTTTTAAGAAATCTAGACCCCTCCCTCCCCTATGTTCGCACTTGTTCGCATGTAATCATTTAAAAAAATTACGCTCGCTTGTCCCTAACCGCTACCCCCCCCCCACCATAAGAAATAAAATATTATCTAAATGCGAACGTTCTTAATGTCTCTACCCCTCCCCTCCATCTTGTTCGCAAAAATTCGCCTTGGCAAATCCCCCTCCCCTCAAGTGCGAACGTAATATGTGAGTCACACCTTATTTTTTTTGTTGCTAAAAAAATTAATTATTATAATTTTTTGAACAAAAAAAAAATAAATAATAGATTGAAAAAAGACAATTACGAACAAATGATTTACGATATGATCCGTAAGGCAGTAGTGGTCGACCACAGCAAGAGTCCGTGCGAGTCGTCATTCATACCGTCGTCGACCACTAAAGGAGGACAGGTTTACGTAGTGTTTATCAAAATGTTATCCTCGAAAGACTACAGTTCATGGCTATCGTTGGCCAAGTGTTTGCAGATCTGGGATCTCGATCCGCGTGGCTATCATAAGTCAATGTGGAGATTACACTATAACGACAATCATATCTTAGTAATCGGTGTACCCAACAGTCCTTACTCTAAGTTTAAACCGTCAAGACTGACACCCATTTACTTTAATAATTAGATAATTTATTTATTAACTAATAATGTATAGAATATTCTGGTAATTCTCAATCAATATATGATATATATATATATAGTGCTATAATATAGTGCTTTTAATACTAATAAAATTATTATTATTGATATATTTTATACTTACTGTGATAAAAATTTGTTTATAAAATATAATAAAATTTATACATTTATTATTCAAAATTTTAAGTAATGAAAAAAAAAATTTTTATTTAATGAAAACATAATAAATTCATTTGAAAATTTATAGACTGGACAATATTTATGATATAATAGAGTCTAGTCTATATTATACTATAATCTATAGTCTATTACTTTAAAGTATTACTGTATATTTGTGTAGGTTTAAAAATAAAAAACATATTTTTTTCACTAATTATATTAACGTATAAAATTTAATGATGCAATTTAAAAAAAATTATAATCAGTGGTGGCTAAGCCTTGATTGATAAATAATTATAATACTATAGATACACGTGTTTACATACATATAGAGAGAGATAGAAATAATAATAAATATTTCGGGTTAAGGGAACAGTAATCCCGAAACCGTAAACCCGTAAAACTATTTGGGTTTAAGTTTTTTTGGATTCAAATTTGCTTGTATTTATTTAGGATCAACAAAAAAAATATATTTTTTATATACAGTACAATAATATTCATTCAAAATTTGGTTTCAATTATTTCTATAAAATTTTAAGTTATTCAAACAATAAAAATTATAAATTTATTGTATTTTTTTTTTGCTAAATAATTGTCGGGTTTTTTTTGGTTTGTGGTTTGGTTTGATGTAAAGTAAATTTTTTTTATCAGTTCCTTCCCTTTACACGTGTGACGATATATATATATATATATATAGAGAGAGAGAGAGAGAGAGAGATCATGACATCACTAAACTAAATACCATTAAAATATAGTATATATATTAATATATATATACAAACATAACATATAATAAATTGGATTAAATTTGTTGATCTTATGTAGAATTTATTTAAATATTTAAATTATAATAACTATAAATATATATATATATATATTCTATACAATATATATGATAAACCTATATTAATAAACTCTACACTCTATAGTATTTAGTATAATGAATATCCCGCTTAGTTAATCAACATGTTTTCATTTATACTATTATTATATATTTATAGTATATATAAATAGATAATCATTTGATTTTTAATTATAATTACATATATAATTTTGTTGTAAAATCAAACGACACAACAACATTAGTAGCGGAAATTCATTTTTAATTAAATAGTGGATTCAAACTTTATATTAAATTAGATAATCCATTGAAATGATGCAAATATGTGTAGGATTTTTACTATATTTCATTCAAATTTATTACATTTAACAATAAGATATGTATGTATGTATAATATGTATGTACAGTATGTGTGTGTATATATCTATAAGATTTTAGTTTAACAAAAAATATAAATTTTTAATAAATATATTATTTCTATAAGATTTTTAAAAATATACATAAACAGGCAAAAAAAATCCATAATAATAATTGCCTTAATTATGTAGTGCTAGTTATAAATGTTTGAACATTTAGTTTGTGTGTGTTATGTGTGTATGTATGTGTGTGTGTATGTATGTATGTGTGTGTATGTATGTATGTGTATGTATGTATGTATGTATGTATGTGTGTGTGTGTGTGTGTGTGTGTGTGTGTGTGTATGTGCATGTATGTATGTGTGTGTATGTATGTATGTGTGTGTGTATGTATGTATTTATGTATGTATGCATGTATGTGTGTGTGTGTGTGTGTGTATGTGTGTGTGTGTGTGTGTGTGTGTGTGTGTATGTGTGTGTGTATGTATGTGTGTGTGTATGTATATATGTGTATGTATGTATGTATGTATGTATGTATGTATGTATGTATGTATGTATGTATGTATGTATGTATGTATGTATGTATGTATGTATGTATGTATGTATGTATGTATGTATGTATGTATGTATGTATGTATGTATGTATGTATGTATGTATGTATGTATGTATGTATGTATGTATGTATGTATGTATGTATGTATGTATGTATGTATGTATGTATGTGTGGTGTGTGTGAGTGTATATGTGTGTGTGTGGCTTATTTGTTTGATTAAAAGTATATACTAAAATAACTATTTCAAACTGTTTAATTCCCGCCTCCCAACCAATAAAATATATATTTGCTACAAATTAAATTGAATGAAATTTTTTTTATCAAATTTATATAAAATATGCAAATTATTTTGACTTGAATAACATTTGGAGATTTATTGTAAATCATTAAAGATTTTTATCCCTATAAACATCTAGTCATTAAAAAGTTGTTATTAATAATTTAATAATTTTTATTAATTATATAATATATTTATATTATTGAAAATGATTTTTAATCAATTCAAATCGTGAGTAAAAAGTATTTTTTAATCTATAATTTTTTACTTTACCTGTAATAAAATTTACTTAAAAAATATCTTAAAATTAAATCTTATAATATAATTAACTCTTATATATATTATTCTAATTTATTAATTATATAATAATAATAAAAAATATATAATTTTAATTAGTCATTAACTAATCGAATAAAAGTTTATAATTACTTGTATTTTTAATTATTTATTATTTAATTATAAAACTAAATTTATTTTTTAAAAATAATTAAATTATTAATTATAAATTTAAATTTACAAACAAAATAATTTACTAAAAAAATTCTAAACAATAAATATCTCAAAAATTTATCTAGAAATATCAAAATGATGTCAGTATTATTTTTATTACTGACTATCATATCGATCTCGTCATCGGTTGCCGAGTGCCGTGACCTCCATAAGCGCACATTTGCCGGACTCGGGTGTCTCGGTATCTATGATAAGGCAAAGTTTGCTCGACTCGATCGGGTTTGCGAGGAATGCTATCAACTATACCGGGAACCCGACCTACACACCAGTTGCAGGTATTCTACTATTATTATTATTATATATATTAGTATATGTTAGCTATATATAATATATAATATTAATATATATTAATAATATTATTTTTATAAATATAATACACACACACATACATTCAAACACAATTTATTTCTATAGAATATTATAGAATTTTAGTTTAAATTTCATTTATTTTTTTAAATTTTATTTTCAAATGAATCGATTATTATTTATCAATTTTTTAAAAGGTTTCTATTTTCTATAAAATGTTTTTTCTATAGAAACATATTAGTAGTGTTAGTAATCTATTTGTTATTTAACAAAAAGATTTGTCACTATATTATCAAATTTTGAATAAATTTAATAAATTCATAAAAACATTTTATATTTTTTAAAAAAATAATAAATATATTATATATATATATTTGATTCAATATTAACCTTATAACTTTATTTTATAGAAATTTTCAAGGTTACTTTATAATATATAGAACAAATTTAATAATAAATAATTTTTTATTTAAAATAATCAAATAAATAACATAGTTAAATCCGTATAAAAATTTTGTTATTAACAAATAGTTTATATTTATAAAAATATTATATATATATACTATATATATATTTTTTTAAATCAGTATTTATAATTTGTTTATAACAAAATTAAAATTATAATATATTAAATATATTTTATATTAATATATATAAGGTATAGTAAAATTTATTTTTTTTATTTATTTATTAAATTAATATTATATTTAATTAATTAATAAATTATTTTAATATATATTTAAAGACAAGACTGCTTTCGTAATGAAGTGTTTGGTCGTTGTGTCGATTCATTGCTTTTATCGCACGAACAGAAAAAATTGGAGGAAATGGTTGAAGACTTATACGGAAAATAACAATCAATTTAATTGTTATTCAATTTAAACATTATTTTATTTTTATTTTTATTTTATTTTATTTAAATATTATATAAAATACCAAATAATAAACAAAAAAATAAACAAATAAAAAAATATAAATTTAAATAAAATAAAAAATATAAATAAAATAAAAATCAAATCTTGAATAACAATTGTTGTTAATGTAATACAATAAAACAAATAAAAGAAAAATTGTAAACAATATAAAAAAATAAAAGAAAAATTGTTGTAAACTTAATAAAAAATAAATATATGTTAACAAAACTAATTAATCATATATTTATTTATTATTATTATTTATTAGTATATATTATTATTATAATTATTATTTATTATTATTATAATTTATTATTATTATTATTCTAATTATTCTAGTTATTATTATTATTAATATTATTCTTATTATTATTACACTAGTTATTATTATTATTTATTATTATTATTATTTATTATTATTATTATTTATTATTTATTATTTATTATTTATTATTTATTATTTATTATTTATTATTTATTATTTATTATTTATTATTTATTATTTATTATTTATTATTATTAATTATTATTTTTATTATTATTATAATTATTTTTATTATTATTATAATTATTTTTATTATTATTATAATTATTATTATTATTTTAATTATTCTAGTTATTATTATTATTTATTATTTATTAATAATAATTATTTTATTAATTATTATTATTCTTATTATTATTATTTTAGTTATTATTATTATTTATTCTTATTATTATTATTTTAGTTATTATTATTATTTATTCTTATTATTATTATTTATTATTATTATTATTAATTATTATTATTAATAATTATTATTATTAATAATTATTATTATTAATTATTATTATTATTATTATTATTATTATTATTATTATTATTATTATTATTATTATTATTATTATTATTATTATTATTATTATTATTATTATTATTATTATTAATTATTATTATTATTATTATTATTATTATTTTTTATTATTATTATTATTATTTATTAATTATTAATTATTAATTATTAATTATTATTTTTATTTATTATTATTATTATTATTCTAATTGTTATTATAATTATAATTATAAATTATTATTATTATTATTATTATTATTATTATGCTATATTATTTTATCAAAAAAGACCGAAAAAAATTATTGGAAATTTCCTAGAAAAGTGACACCAATTTTATTATCAATTTTAACATTTGTTTTTAACATCAATGATAACAATTGTGTACAAATGATACATTGTTTATAAATAAGAAAATTACTAAATAATATGTTTGAAAAACAATCTAATTTATTATTATTATATTATTGTCTGCATTCAGACAATAATCTATTTACTGTATTATATTTATTATTATTATTATTTTAAACTTAAAAGAAATTATAAAACTGTGTTAATAGTTATAATGTTATTACTGTAAACCTGTTGTCTCAATATATACAGTATTATATAATCATTTTTAAGTTATAAGTATATTGTATGAAACATTAACTCTCTCTCTCTCTCTCTCTCTCTCTCTCTCTCTCTCTCTCTCTCTCTCTCTCTCTCTCTCTCTCTCTCTCTCTCTCTCTCTCTCTGTCTCTCTCTGTCTCTCTCTCTCTCTCTCTGTCTCTGTCTCTCTGTCTCTCTCTCTGTCTCTCTCTCTCTCTCTCTCTCTCAATCTATTAGATGTCTTAAAGTGCATTCACTTTTATAGTGTGCACACAAACAGAGAAAAATTATTTTCAATCATTTTTTGTTGTTTGTTGAATGTGTTTATAACCATATATTAAATAATTATATAGTTTTTTTGTATTCAATAAACTATACTGTATTTATAGATAATAATAATTAAAATTATTATAGCATTTGAACAAAAAAAAATTATGTGTACTATATTGAGTACATCTGTTATATTAATTTACCAATGCACTACATTTTATTATTATTATTATTACTATTATTATTATTATTGAATTATATATAATATATATATACTAATACTAATAATAATAATTTTATTTGAAACTAATTTTCAAAGGCATACATATGTTTGTTATATAAATTGTTTAAATCGCTATGTAGTTAATTGTTGTTCAAGTTTTTTTATTCATAACAAAATTGCAATCCTATTATTTGATATTTTATTTCATATTGTATTATATATATAATAAAAGTTAAACCCTATTGACATTTTCAAAAAAATACTACAGTTATATATCAATAACAAAATACAGTATATTGTTTAAACATATTTTTATTTTTTTTTTAAATAAATGTTAAATACGTGTATATAATGTGTGAGTATTTTTTTATTTTTTTTTAATTAATATAATAATTTTGTTTAAAAAATGTGTTTATTAATTAATTAAAGTTTACGCCGATTACTACTAATATATTAACTATTAAATAGGATATAATGTTTCATACAGTATTTATTATATTCATTGATATCATATAAATAAAAATAATTTTTGCTAACTTTGTGCGATATCTACTATATTTATGTATATTTATTTATATTACAAAATAAATATTTTTGTAACATAACAAATATATAATTGTATTGATAAATCTTTTAAGTCTAACTGCTATTTATTTTTGTTGTTATCAATTTTGCATTAAAGTTATCATCAAATTGGGAATCAAATTTAATAAGTCATTCACAAGTTTTATGTATTTTATATTAAATAGTATGTATAATAAATACATATATAAAATAATTATTTATCTATTCATTAGTTATATTGGAAATTAAATTATTGTGTGAATATATATATATATATAATTAAATGTCATAAATAATATTATTGTCGAAAAAAAACTAAATAAATAATAATTAATTACAAAAATTTTTAATTAAACAAAAATGACCTATCTAATAAATACTGATAATAATAATAATTTATTTAAACATTTAATTGATAACTATTCATACATAGTCTACGATAATTACAACAATAGATTCAATGTATGGTTAATGTCGGCCGTCGGCAGTTTGCTGGTCGGTATCCTATCGATGGTACCATTGTTTTTGATATCGCAATCTAACTACCAGTTTATCGATAGTAGTAATAATAATAGTAGTAGTGGTGATAAAAACAGCACAAATTTTGTGTCATTGAAATATGTGTTAAGTTTCGCTGTCGGCGGACTACTCGGTGACGTATTTTTTCATCTATTGCCCGAAGCCAGTGACCAATTGATGACTACCGGTATGAGTGCACGTTATCTACAATTATATCTAGGATTCTGGATATTGACCGGTGTTTTGTGTTTCTCATTTGCACAGCACCTGTCTATACATCTAAATAGTGTTCAACAACAACAACATTGCAATAGTCTTAATAATAGTGATAATAATAATATTAATTCAAACAACAACAAAATTAACAACAATAATAATAGTAATTATTTTTTATTTATTTTTTTTAAATATCTATTTTACTATTAATACAATGTAGTATTTATAAAATTATTATAATAATATACTGTACTATTTATTTTTTATTTAGTGATAATTGATAAATAATTTTTTTTTTTTAAAATAATAGCTTTAAACATGTTAATTGATATAATATTATATATTAATTTACTGGTAATTAAAATAATGATTTTAAGTAATTTCTAAAATAATTACTAATGAGAATACATGTATTATCATAAAAAAAAGTTTAGAGTATATATAAATCTATAGATATTGTAAAATTGTTACAACTATTTAGTTTTTATCATTCATAATCATGAATATAATGTATAAAAATAATTAATATTTTTTAATTTTTGTCTTTCAATCTAATCAATAACATACAGACAGCAAACATAAGCCAACAACAAATGTTTGCCAAACTAATGATATATCGGGTTATCTGAATCTATTGGCCAATTCATTGGATAATCTTACCCATGGACTGGCCATCGGTGCCAGTTTTCTGGTAAACACGAAAACAGGTTTGTTGACTACACTGGCCATTGCCATACATGAGATACCGCACGAAATTGGCGACTTTGCCATACTGGTCAAATGCGGTTTTACAAAATGGCAGGCCATTCGGGCACAGTTATCCATATCGTCGATCACCGTAATTGGTGCCTTCATTGTCCTGTTAGCCGATTCGGTGAAGACCATCAATATTAACATCGCATGGATATTGCCGTTCACTTCGGGCGCCTTTCTGTATATTTCGTTGACCACTATATTACCCGAACTGTTAACCGAAACACAGACCAGTCGTTCGCTAATACAGTCGCTGTTAATCATAGCCGGTATCGCTATAATGGCGTCACTTAATAGTATGGCTATTGATTGATTGATTGATTGAATAATTTATTAAAATTTTATTGTAGTTATTAGTTATTAAATCATTTGAACAAATTTTGAATTTTTTTATATATATAAAGATATAATAATAAATTTATTTTAATTAATTAAAAAAGAGATACAAAATTATTAATAATAAATACAACAAATACTTACCGTACATATAGAGTAATTTTTTTTATAAAAAAACATTTGATTTATACCCGGCAATATTTATTTATATTTAAAAAACTTGATAATTATGGTACCGATAATTTCCAATTATCTAATAATTACCGATAATTTATAAAAATATATATATATAAAACTTAGATTTATGGTAATTTCCAATCAATCTAATAATTACCGATAATTTATAAATATATATATATATATAAAACTTAGATTTATGGTAATTTCTAATTATCTAACAGTATTACCGAAAATTTATATAAAAATATATATATATAAAACTTAGATTTATGGTAATTACCAATTATCTAACGCTATTACCGATAATTTATATAAAAATATATATATCACTTATATATATATATACCAGTATTTACGGTAATTTCAATGTATATATTAAAAAAAACAAAACAAATACCGTAATAATAATAATAATTATTATTAATTAATTACTTATTATTAATTAATTAATTATTATTATTATTATTTCTTTTTCTGGAGAAACTTTTGTATGGCATCCAGACATTCATCTGAAATCCATCTCTCTTTGATGGTATCGCACTCTTCTTTGTTGATTTCGTGTAATTTCAGCCGAAAACTATCATTTTTGACCAATTGTTTTGAACATTGCATCGATTTTGGATAACACGTGTTGACCAATCCTTTATCGCCGAATATCCAGTTTTCAATGTAATCGTCGAACTGAGCCGACGGTACGATTCGCGATATTAGTCCGCATTGAAGAGCTTCGGCGGCCGACATCTTGTGATTAAAGTACAACATTTCCGATGCCTTCGAAAAGCCCATAATGTGTGGAAAGGTAAACGTAGCGCACGCTTCGGGCGACTGTCCCAGCGATGAGAACGGTGTCTGAAAATAGGCCGAATCGCTGGCCACTGCACAGTCCATCAGACCCAATGTTGTGACCGCTATACCGATGGCCGGTCCGTTGACGGCTCCAATCAGAGGTTTTGGGAAATCGATAAACGCGGCCACAAAATGTTGCAACACTTTGGCCGACTGTTCAGTTCCGGCCCGCATATCGCCTTTGAATTGTTTGAACGCCTGTTCAAAGTTACCTAAATATTTGTTAACAATCATCAAATTGATTTCATCGGTAATTTATTGGCAATTAAACGGTAAACAATTACTTACTTAAATCATTGCCACTGGAAAAGAATTTTCCGCTACCGATAATGACGGCCAACTTAATGGTCTCGTCGTTGGCCGCATCGTTCAGAGCCGACGCTATTGACTCGTACATGGGTTTTGTGATTGCATTGAATTTGTCGGGTCTGTTGAGCGTTATTTTGGTCACACCGTTGCGCTTCTCAACCAACAGATGTTGGCCGTCTTCTTTGTCATTAGGAGTTTGTTGACCTCTAGTTTGTCCGCCGCTGCCGCCGCCATCGGCGCCGGTAAGCGAGTTGACAGTTGCAACGTACTGTTGCATAGCTTCCGATTTGGACAGTTGGCCCAACTGTGACCAAGCCGTCCATTTGGCCCGATCGACCATATTGAATGCCGACGGCTTAGGCGCCGTACATTGGCCACTGGTGGCCTGCTTGTAGAGACCGTATAGTCGCAACTTTATATCGTTATCGGGTTCTGCGGTCAAACCTTTCAACGATTGCTGAGCCGTTAGAAAGTTGTTGTCCAGTGAACCGCCGCCGCCGCCGCCGCCGTTGTTTGACGACATCAATCGCCGCGACCACCACAACAACACACCATTGCTGCCGCCGTTGTGATTGTGGCCATTCAATGCTTGTTGTCTGGTGGCCCGTGTAATCGGTGCTATTGTTGGCCACACCAATCGTCGATAAAATTGATTGGTCAGCATAGTCTTGGACACAACAACGCCGGCAAACATTATCAATCAATTGACTACTTATTTGAGATTCAATTCAATTAAAAAATTTTATAATAAATTTTATATTTCAATGCATTCAATGATTTTGATTATATATAATAATTACTGTAATTATAACAATAATATAATATATATTTTATATAACAATCAATTAACTAATGTTTTGTTAAATTTTGTATCAAATAACTTAAAAAAACAAAAACTAAAACATAAAAACTAAATTTTTTTAAAAAACAACTTTAATTACAGTACAGGTATTATAACGTAAACATTGACGTATATAATAGAGTAGATAATTATAGACACTTTGGAAAAACGGTTTGGATATGTAGTTATATTATACACATATATGAGATAAAATAAATTATAAATTATAAAACTAATTAATAAATAAATTATAAATTATGATGATAATTTAATATTATTAAATATATTTGTTTAATGCTTACTATTGTTAAATAAATTATTAATTTATAAAAAAAATATACGGGTTGTATGTTTTTTTTTTTAAATGGAAAATATTAATAAATAAAAATTTAAAATCTAACTGTTATTAAAGTAATTAATGTTATAAATATAATATAATAATTATATAATAATTGTTTATAATTTATTTCTAAAAAATCAAATCTTATATACTTTTTTTAAAATATTTATTAAATTTCAATTTATTATACTTACTATTATTTCAATCCAAACCAATTTGGATTTTTATCTCTAGTTTGTTATTTGTTGAGACACTATGTTATTATCATTAAATGGCATTTAATTTGTACTTATTTGCACTTTTATTATGTACTGTATTGACAGTCTGTAATTCAATGACATTAATAATAAAGCAATAATATTGACATATAATTAATACCGTAATAAAATAATTTAAAAAAAAAAATAATAAAAACTCTGATTTTTTCAATCAATAAAAATTAACTACATATTAAAATTATAGTTAAAAACTTTATTTATTTATTCATTTAATGTATGATAAAATTTAATTTATATATTGTATATAATGTTATTATTTTTTATAATTGTGTGTATGTTTTGTATGTAATGTATAAATAAATAAATTATTTCTTTTTTTAATTTTTTCATTTAGGAAATTACAAGAAATTATTTATTATTATTATTATTATTACTATACACATTTAAACTAAAAATGATAAAATTAAAATTTTAACAAAAAAAAATCATATATATATTTTCATGTCTAAAGCAATAATATGGATGAATAAAAATTGCTAAAATTTTAGTAGTTTTTTTAGCATTGAAATTAAATTAATGAGATTTTTTTTTAAAAGATAGCAAATAATAAAAAATAATTAATTTAATAATAATAATAATTAAAACATATATATTTTTTTGGGGGAGGCCCTCCTCTCATTGCATCTTAAGTAAGTGTAGCCCAAAAAATCAATGGATGAAATCAGTATTATTTAATAATAATAATAATAAGAAAAATTTTGAGAAAAATTCAAATGAAAACAAATAATAGATATTATTATTATTATTATTATTAGGGGTATTGTTGTTGTTGTTGTCTTCAAACAATTATGGATACACACAGTGTGTGTGTCGACACCTAAAAAAATCTAAAACGCGCGGTTCCTAAATAAATATGTTACGTGTTTTACACGCTCTTTTGCTGACACTATGTGTTTGTTGTCCTCCAGTCTTGTACTTATTATTAGTCTTGCCGTTAGCAGCAGTCATCACACCGTTATTGTGATTGTGATTACCACCACTTAATCTCTTAGTCGTCGTTGTCTTCGAGGCTTTTAATGGCTTTCCATTAGTAGAGGTAGTGGTGGTGGTCGTCGTCGTCGTCGTAGACCTAATCTTATTGTTGTTGTTGTTGTTGACCATAACTACTACCTTATGATTATTGGTGCCATTATTACTACTATTAGTTTTAGTCTTATTTTTCTTGATTTTCTTCTTGTATTTTACTTTCAATCGATGTATTTTCGGTTCAACCAAATTCATAGCGTTGTTCATTGTATTCAAATCGAATGAATCGAATACCCGTTCGATGTTTGCCGACTTTTGTCGAATTCGTTCCATCACTTCGAGCATCTGCGGCGTCGGATTAGACAGTTCAATGTCGCCGCCGTAGACGCGTCGGCCACCACTACCACCAACACCACCATTGCTGCCGAGTTGTCCACCATTGACGGCTGGTGTCATTGAACCACCGGATCTGTGTCTCGGCGACAAACAAGTGGTTGGCGCCGATCGAACAGCTCGATGTCTGTCCATTTTGCGGGGAATATCACACGACTCGATCTGTTCGAACTCTTGTTTATCCGTTTGTTGTTTGCGTTGTTTATTATTCTTAGCCAACTCCAGGTCAGCACTTGCGCATCGTTTAGCACCTGTTCAGAGACACACGTGTGTTATAAAAACCATTTACCGGTAATTTAAAAATACATTTTTCAATTAAGACAACAATAGTAATAATAATTAAATACCTTTTCTATTGGTTTTATTCTCACTTTTGTTGCCCCAAGTAATTAGTCCGTCATTAGTATAGCCCGAGCTGACGATGGCTCGGATTAGTATCAGTTTGAGTGCACCGTAATCGGGATCCTCTTTGAAGCCCAATCGGCCAATCGATCGGACAAACTCGTCGAGTCCTTTCGGTATCGAACTCTTCGTCTTGAAGGCATAGATGAGCAGTTTGTCGATATGACTCATATAATACTCTTTTTGTTGTCTGACTACTTCGTAGTCTTTTTCGTCAATCCATGGAAGTCGACCGCCCGATAGCCACGTAATCGTATTGTAGACCAACATTTCCAGATCCGATCGACGAGTCAGCGCACCGACGTGTCCGTCACGCGACGTAAACTCAATGGTACCGCTATTGGCCCGACGATTGTCCTCTTCTTCCTCTTTGTGTTCACCGTTTTGTGTCCGATATCTTTCAACTAAACCGTAGTCCACAAGATATAGTTCGCGAGCCGGCGATGTTGTTTCAGTGCGACCTAAGAATCATTGAAATAAAAATCAAATTCATTTTATAAACAAACAAAATGTTAACCTAAAAGCAAATTTGAAGCCTTGATGTCGGCGTGAATGTAACCAAACGAATGAATGTAGGCTAAGATATCGATAATCATTGTGGTTATAGTGTACGCACTCTTCAGCGACAATATATGCCGGTGTTTGTCCAGAATCTTCTGCAAGTCGACGCCCATCCGATCCAATACAAGAAACCGAAATCGTCGACAAGTCGATCGCGATATGAAGATACCGGAGGCCACATAGCGAGGCATACCGATAAACGCTAAGCGATTGGTTAGCATCCAGTTATCGATGAGTTTCGGTTTGGCCACCCGATGATAGAAATGCATTTCGGCAAACAATGGTCCCGACAGATGATCAACTTTGGCCACAAACGGATAGTTTTGTTGTTTATCTTTCAGTAGTTTATCGATACGTTTCTTGCGTTTCAATAGCAGTTGCTGTCTATTGAACTTACGGACACAACTGCGTTTCGGTAGACTTTTATAGGACAGATGTCGTTGACGTTGTTGTTGTTGTTGACCTTTTGATGGCCGATCGTCAGTGTTTGAATAATGGTCGCCGCCATTGTGATGATTATTAGCGGCCATCGAGTAGTGGTCATTGTTGTAGTTGTTGTCTTCATCGTCGTCATCGTCTGGCAGTTCTTGAGCGCAATAGATTTCGCCGAAACCGCCGCAACCGATTGAATGGCCTAATAGCCATTGACGTTTAGTAGAGTCGGTCAATATGGAGCCAATAGGCAACGGATCGGGCAATCGGTAGCCGTTTTCGGCTATACGCGGCTGCAGACAGTGTTTGACTTCGGGGCCAGACATCGATGATGAAACAAAGGTAACGTCAACCGAGGCGGCGGCGGCAGCGGTGGTTGATTGGACCGACCGATGACGGTGTTTGACACGCATATATAGGAGTTGGACGACCAGCGACTAAATGGCCACAAATCAGACGATATGATGGTCGCCGATGTGTCCGCAAATTGTTTTGTGGCTATTGTTTGTTGTCATCATTTAAATCACAAAACAAAACACTCAAAGAAATCGTCGCCTAAAATGTCGTCCAATTATTTTGTACTCAATTTTTGTGTTATTTTTTTCAGTATTATTATTACATTATTATTATTATTATTATTATTATTATTATTACAGTGTATTCATTGGGTTTACTATAAAACAGTATAAACTGTATTATATTATTCAATGTAATACTAACAATAGATTTTTTAAATATATAAAACAACAATAAATTATGTCCGAGTTATTGAAGACCACTTATAGTATGTTTAACTATAATTGAAACTAACCGGCAATTGACGTAATTTATTGTCATTTTTTTTGATTATATACAGTAAGTATGGGTCAAACACCGCATATGTGTTGGATTAACACTAGATGTTTGAGCGCTATCTAATAGATTGCGGGTAACGGTTCGATTCGGTATATATATAAAAAATTATTGCACCAAAAAAATACTTTAAAAACTCTGTAATTTTATCAACAACAAAATAATTGTTTTAAATAAATATAAAAATATACATTAAATTTTTTAAGTATAGATTTTTAAAAAATTTTATTAAATTACAATTAATTTGTTATTTTTTAATTATTTTTGATTTATGTTTTATTAATTGTATTCCCGGCGGTTTAGGGTTTTTATTTTATATGGAAGTATGAAAAACAATATAATAGATAAACTCTAATACATAATTTGTATAGTATTTACAGTTTTTTAATTAATTATTTTTGTAAATACAGTGTATTGTATTTGACAGCTAATACTTTAACTTTAAAAAATTAATAAAATTATTTTATCAATTATTTAAATGTATTTATTCCCAATTTATTTTAGTACAGTATAAAAATACTAATTTTTACTTATATATATATATTTAACTAATTCTCAATTATGTTTTTAATTATATAATTTAAATTTAAAAAAAATACAAACTATAAGTTTTTGATCAACAACAAAAATGTACTTGATAATAATTTCATCAATAATAAATAAAATATTTGTTATTAGTATAGTATTAGTACTGTATGTAAATTTTTTTTTGTGATTACATACTCTAACATTAGATGGCTTAAGTGTACATATTATAATATTATAATTATAAATTACTAAAAGTTAGCAATGTACAATTATTTAAGAATATTTTAATTATTAAAAAAAAAATATTTTTCTGATTTATTTAACTAGAAATCTATTGATTAATCTTTTTTAATTAAATTAATAATTTTAAAAAAAATTAAATAGTATTTAGTATATTTAGTTAGTTAACTATATAATATTAGTTTAATATTGCATAATATATATAAAATATATTTTAATTATATTACTAATAAATAAAATTAATAAATAAATAACGTATTGTACAGTAAATGGTATATAATTAAGTGAATAATAATTATATATTTTATGTAATTATATTCACTAATAAAATAAAATTAAAAATATATTTTCTAAAAAAATTAGTATTGAAGTTTTAAAAATTAGTAATAAAATCAATTTTATCAACAACACCAACAACAACAAAAATTTATAATAAAATTTTTATTTGACATTTTTCGTGTTATACTATTACTAAACACATGCAAAAAATTGAATTTAATTTTCAATATTTTATTATATTATTATTATTATATTTTGTATATAAGAATATTCCTATATATATATATATATATATATATACAGTATATAAATAAAAACGCAAATCTAGTGATTGAATCACTACTACTACTACTACTACTTCAATAATAAATACACACTAAATGTTTACTATACAAGAAAATTATGTAATGTATTGATAATAATAATAATATTAAAAAAACGCAACAATATTCTTACCAAACTATAAATCAAATATTATAGACACAAATATCTGTATAATATATATATATATAATGTTTGCACTCAAATATTGCAAATGTTGCACATAAAAACCCCCACCCCCTAATATATTTGCCCCCACCATACAAAAAAATATGAGAAACTATACTATAATACATATTTAGATAGAGTATATAAGTGAAAATATATTAAACAGTACTTAATTTCTATATATATATATAGATATATAGACTAAAGTTATATAATATAGTGACTGATATATAGAACGAGAGAGAGAGAGAGAGAGAGAGAGAGAGAGAGAGAGAGAGAGAGAGAGAGAGAGAGAGAGAGAGAGAGAGAGAGAGAGAGAG
>NW_026533224.1:270000-390000 GCF_028296485.1 Oppia nitens | reverse complement strand
TATGGTTATTGTTTTTTTTTTGGTAGACATATCGCTAATAATTCAAACCACATCCATGTTTTTGTACATCCAATGAGTAGTTCATAAAAGTGCGCTCACGAGAGCAGCAATAATATATATATATATATATAAAAAAAATTATATATATATATATATAATATATACCCTATAACTATATGAACAAATATATACAGTATATACAGAATAATCACAAACAATAAAACATTATTTGTTTTTTTTGTTAGCCGGAGATTGTGTTCGGACTTTAAAACATATATTATAACTATAAATAAAAAACAAACAAAAAAACTTTGGGTCTCTTAATACACACACACACACACTTATAGGTTATATACTGTACAATATATATATATAGATATATATTTATATATATATATAATAGTAGTTATATGTGAACAACAACAACAACAAAAAACTTGAAGGTTGGGAACAGCATATGGATAGTATGGTTTGAGGAGGAGAGGGATGTAAGGGAATAGAGAGAGAGAGAGAGAGAGAGAGAGAGAGAGAGAGAGAGAGAGAGAGAGAGAGAGAGCAAAATAATAAAAAACTATATACTCTATAGTAGTACTGTATATATATATATAATATATAATGTCTGTCATATTGTGAAATTAGCTCATCTTTTTATGTTTTAAAGTATATATTGATTATTATTATTATTGTCGGCAATCACCTCAAGCCATATCTCTTGGTATTTGAGATAAAGATAAAAATTGTACTCATTTTCTATATATATATATAGAAATGTCAGTCAGTAATGTCGATCGGCTTTTTTGTTTTGTTGCCAGAGTTGCCAACTATCAAGAAGTTACCCAAAAAAAACTTATTATTATAAACAAATTTGATTGTAATCTCTAAGATCTATGTATAGATTATTTGAATAAAAGTATGATTAGTATTGACAAAAAATTTATAATTATAATAATAAATTTGGAAAAAAAACATTTTATTATATTTATGTTGATAATTTTAAAAATGCTATTTAAAATTGATAATTATTAACTGGTTATTATAATTTATTATAACTTTTATTTACAGTAATAGTAATAATCTATATTTATATATATATTTTAGTTTTTCAATGACTATAACAATAAGTATCACTTATTGCTATATTAATTGATTTTCAAGTTAATACTCAAAAAATAAAAAATAAAACATTAGTTGTTAGAAAACACTAGGACTAACCCATTAAAACACTGGGAAAAAATAATATATATACTACCAGTGCTTCTATATATATACTGTACAATATTTATCTCCCATTCCTCCACTCAATTCTCTTTCCATTTTTATTATTAGTATATTATTTTAGTTATATATATATATATAAAATTATATATATATTTTAAAAAGCATTTCCACTCCAAAGGCGACTCCTATTTCAAATGCAATTCAATTGATCTTAAATTTTAATTTTGTTTACATTTTTTATTTTCTCTCTTCTTTTTTTCCAAATTTTTTTATCGCTAAATCTTATTTTTATTTTATTAAACAAAAATGTTTTACATTTATATAGTATGAGAAAAAAATCAATTTCATATAATCAAGTGATAGATCTCATCGATTGTTTCAATAGTTATTTTTATATTATAAATATAAAAAAATGACAAAAATCAATAATATTTGTATAATTTAAATGTACTAAATATATTAATATATTAAAATAGTTCATATAATTCAATGCTATTTAATTTCTAATATTTTTTTTATAATAAAATAAAAATTCAATATTATATTTATAAGTAAAATAAAACTAATTAATTTTATATTCTTAAAACTTTTTTATTTATTTATTTATTTACATATTTAAAAAAAACAGTTAGTTTATTGCTTTAATTTTATAATTTAAATTATTCATATAGTTTTTTTTAAATATATTAAATAATATATAATTATAATAATAATAATTACATGAGAAATTAAATTTTAAAAATTTTTATTCAATATTTAGTATATTTAACATAAATATAAAAATTTTATTGTTATATAAATTTTTATAAATTAACCATCAAATTGATTATCAGTTGTAATTTAATTATACAATAACAAAATTACTAACCCTGATTATAAGATAAAAAATATGATATAAAATAATTAAAAAAAATTATATATTAATTTAAAAACAATAAATTGGTATACTAAATAAATAATACAGTAAATAATTTTACAATAATAATAAAAGTGATAAAAAAACTAATATTACAACTTAATAATAAAAAAAATTTAAATATTTGCAAAAATTATCAATATTTCGATAATAATAATAATAGAAATATTTGGCATAAAATATAAGCTAAAAACAACAACACCTGAATTATTCATAGATTTTTTTATATTATGATTGTTTTTTGACACTTTATTTTTTAAATTATTTTTATTATTATGATTATTATTATTATTGAGCACTTGTAGTCTGGTTTGGTCACCATTTATTGGCTGCTGTGAACCGCCCGATGATGACGACGACAACCTGACAAACGATACGTTCCCGTTATTGTTGTCCATTACTGCCGGTGCCAACAAACTGGGCGGCCATACGCTGGACGCCAGTTCAGAGTTGTGCGGCATTTGAACCTCTGGTTAATTAAAAAAAAACATATATAATTATTAATTTAATTTATTCTATGTATTGACCTGGGATAATTTATCAAAAAAACAATATAAACTGGGACAATTTTAAAAAAATTAGGATATTCAAAGTAAAATATACTGTACAATAGATTTAGACAACTTTGAAAAGGTCTAATAAAAAGTATTATACACACACAAAAAACAAACAAACGTGTGGGCGTCACTTGAGGACAACCCCCTTAAACAAGTGTAAGTAAATCATTATTTAATGTATTATAATCTAATTATTACTACAGGATTACTAACATTAATGTAAAATAAAAAAAAATTAGTATAAATTTACACTAAATTTATTATAAGCTATTTATAACTATATATACTGTATATAACAACTATTATTACATATTTTTGAAATTTGTCTAACAAGATATATATAGTATTTTTCATAGTTTATAAACTAATCAAAAAAAAATGATAACAAAATATAATAAAAATTATTGAATCAAAAAATTTTATATAAAAAAAATTATTTTATGTCAACTATTTATACTATTTTTTACTACAAGTATATAAGTATAATTATTTTATACTATTTATATTTATAGACTCCTATAGTATTGGGTAATACCCTTACCCTACAGTCTAAACCTGATATATATATATATATAAACTGAAACTTATTTGTTATCAAAATATTTTTTAGACACTGTTTTATGAATTAATTTAAAAGTTTTTTTGCTGTTGATTAACTTACTATTTTTATATACATATTAAATATTTCTATAGATTTCATTAATATTAATATAACATACGATATACTTATAGATTAAAAATCAATTTATTTTAGAGTTAATTATTATTTTAAACTGAAAATAATTATTAAATATTATTTATTTTTTTAGATTTGTCGATAAAACTAGTGTATCGGCAGTTGAATTATAGATACCCTTACCGTACAGTCTGACCAGTCCTTCCTTTTCTCCTAAACTGTTTTTGGCCACACATTTATAACTACCGAAATCTTTATCATCCAAATCGGTAATCTTCAGCAACATCCGTGTCCTATAGGAATCGTATTCTTCTTGTGTCTGATATTTATCGGATGACGACAATAGTATGGTTCCGTCCGAACGGATCCAATAGGTGATCGGCTGAGGGGATGCCTCGCATATACAGTCAACGGTGACATCGCTACCCAATGATGAGCCGACCAATTGATTGGTTACTTTAATTTTTGGGCGAACTATATATATATTGATATATTGATATATAATATAATCAACAAAAAATAAATAATTAATTAATTTTGTGGTTTTTTATAAGGCGTGGTTCACATATTACGTTCGCACTTTTTAAGAAATCTAGACCCCCTCCCTCCCCAATGTTCGCAATTGTTCGCGCATGTAGTCATTTAAGATAAAATTACGTTCGCTTATCCCTAACCACTACTACCCCCCCCCCCCCCCACCACAAGAAATAAAATATTATCTAAATGCGAACGTTCTTAATATCTCTACCCCTCCCCTCCCCCTCGTTCGCAAAAGTTCGCTTTGGCTAACCCCCTCCCCTCAAGTGCGAACGTAATATGTGAACAACGCCTAAATAACATGATATATCAAACAAAACAAACAAATTTTGATTACAATTAACTCTAACGATAATCCTTTGGCTAACACTGGGCGGCACTGAATTGGATGCTATACACAGATAGGCTCCCATATCATCTGAAAAATTAATATATAAAATATATAAAAAATAAATTAATAATTAAAAAAAACTTTTAAAAATTATTTAAATATATATAAGAAAAATACAAACCTCTAGTAACTTGACTGATGTTTAGATACTCGCCCTCGACTTTAGTTGCTATTAAATATACAGTATATATATTTATAGTATTTATTTAAATAGTATTTTTTATAATTAGTTATTTAAAAAAATAAAATAAAATGTAAACTAATATCAATGACAAACCTGAATATTTTTTGCCGCCATAGAGACCCAAATTAATATCTTTGTTGTCCTCCCGGCGCCACGTAATAGTCGGTTGTGGGTAACCATTAGCCCGACAGCGCAACGATAGCCGCTGTCTTTCATCGACTGCTGTATCCGAACTCGTGTCCGAATCGACTATCGATGGCGGAACTGAATGGGACGGGTAGTCAGTTAGTTAGTTAGACAATCAAACAAAATATAATCTTATATTAGCAGTCAATCAATTAGCAGGTAATCGGATGGTTTTGGACCACAACATTGTCGACTACATACTGTTTTTTTTTTGGACAATTAGCTAACCAGTTAATACACACTTACTTAATACATCCACGTAACCAATCGATGTTATCATTGGCTCCGTATTTATTTGGCACATATACCACCCTATCATATAAATAAAATAATAATTCATGTAATTATTATATAACATAGTGTGTCGGTGTGTGTGTGTGTGTGTCTGATAGTTAGACAGTTAGATAATTGCATGTTACTGTACCGGTATATATAATAATAATAATAAGTACTGTAAATATTATATATATAACTAACTAACAAACAATATATTTATGAGATATATATAGTAGTAATAATAATAGTGTTTTTTATCTGATTTTTATCTGATATATAAATAATAGACACCTTTATCGTGTGGTTTGACTGTTTTGATGTGTAGATACCACTGACGATAGTTATTATGCGATACACGGATGCGTTGGTCTTCCGTAACGGTATGGGTATGTACTGTCAATAGTGTCATATCTGATGTGGATTTATCTTTAATATCTATATTTTCCATTTTGAGCCAGGCCACCTAATTTTAATTTTTAACAAACAATTATAATTATAATAATTTTCAATATATTTCAATAACACCCAATTAATTTTTATGATAATTATGGATATATGATATTATTTGTTGATTTAGGATATTTACAAATTATATTCATTAATTAAAAAGTTTTAATATATTTTTCTTATAATAATATTATTAAATTTTTTACCAATTTTTTAAAAATTAGTTAATAGTTAGAGAAAATTTAATTAAAATACTTAAACAATTTAATAGACTATCAAAAAATAAATAAATATCTATTTAATGTTTTTATTTTCATCTATACTTAACAATTATTTTTTAGAAAGTGTTTTTTTTTATTCAATATTGTAAAACTATCTCAAAATTTATATATATAACAATTTTATTTAGTCTACTACTAGTAAACTAGATTCAACAAAAAAAAAAACCATTATCTAGTAGTTGGTCACTCTCTAATCCTAAATACACAATACATTTAATATATATTATAAAGTAATAAATAATACAATATATAATAAATATATATATATATATAAAGTATTTACCGTATAATTGCCGAGATTATTGATAGTGCACTCAAGCATTGTGTTACGTCCCGCTGCTATCGACACGTTGGCCATTGAATCGATAAAATTTGGCATCAATTTGCACTCAACTATTATAACAATATTATTATAAAAATATATAAATAATTACTTAATAAATAAATTTATATTTAATATATGAATATATTTTTTTTAATTCTAATAAATTAAATTAAGTAAATAAATGATATTTTTGAATAATTAATAACTTATAATTGACAAAATAATAATTTAATATTTCTAATTAGTTTATTATTATTATTATTATTATTATTGAATAATAATTAATGTATAATTAAGACATAATTATATTATTTATAAATAATTATTTCAATTTAATTAATATTTACAATAATTGATTGAATTTATAGTAATTTATTTACATTTGTTTTTTATATGTAAATAAATTTTATTAAAAAAATTAATAACTTTAGCGTTATATAATAAAATATATCATTAAAGTATGTATTATTTTAAATATTTTTATTGATAAATAAATAATAATATTTGTTAAAAATATTTAAATTAAATATATATATATATATATATAACATTGTTAATTTTTAATTAATTTAAAACTAATGAATTATAAATAATCTCATTTATTTTACAAATTATTCATTAGTATTTATATAAATAAATAAATAATTTTTTTAAATATTTATATAACAACAGTAGTATGTAGTTTCAATTTAGCTAATTAAATGAAATACAAAATCATATATAATAAATAAATAATAAATAGTTTTTATAGTAATTTCATAAATATTAAAATATATTTAATGATTATAAATATTAATCAACAAAAAAATTGAATAGACAAATAATTTAAAAAAAAAATATTTTTAATTATAAATCAAAAGCTATCAATCGATTTAATCAAATAAATTGTTAAAAAAATACTAAATAATAATAATAATAAAGTAAAACAGTTTATATGAATATTGTATTATTTTTTTAGTTTTTTTTAGACGACACACAAAAATCCGGCTCTCAATTTAAACAGTTGTCTAAATGCTATGTTATATATACTGTATATATATATATATATATATATTAAATCATCTCAACTTTACGGGACACTTAACTTATTTTTTTTTCAGTACATACCGTCCCAATGGACCACACTTTACAATAAGTCATTAGAGATGATAGAGTAATATATATATATATATAGAGAGAGAGAGAGAGAGAGAGAGAGAGAGAGAGAGAGAGAGAGAGAGAGAGAGAGATCACTTCAAAACTTCACTATCACTTTAATACAATTTGTTTAAGTATTCATTGACTGACATTAAAATTGCTTATATTATAGCTAAAAAAATCATGTTTTTTTGTTCAAACAATTTAGTAGTGTTTAAAACTTTTTTTTAAACAAAAAAAATGGAAGATATTAAATACTATGCATTTGAATAATACTAGATATTATAATAAAAAATAGTTATTTCACTAATATATATATATCATATATACTGTAGTATATTGTAATAGACACTAAAAATAATATTAAATAAATTAATTATTTTTCTTTGACAATAATACAACACAATAACAAATATATATATAAAAGTAATAAAAGCATTGGTTTTATGTGATAAACTTTTGGCTCTCAATTCAATATTTATTCAAATAATGTTATTTTTGTACAAATAGTGAACTCCGAAAAAAAATTAATGAGAAAATAGTCGACTTTCTATTACTCTCTCTCTCTCTCTCTCTCTCTCTCTCTCTCTCTCTCTCTCTCTCTCTCTCTCTCTCTCTCTCTCACTCACTCACTCACTCATTCATCCGCACTCACTCACCCACTCTCAGCCACTCATTTCTCTAGCTATTGTAAGCTTAAAATGTAAGTGCATTTAGAGATAAGCAAAATTTGAGTGAATGTTAAAATAAATTCAATTTCTCCTCTCATTCACTAATTATTTCTCTTTTATTGCTTTACTATGACTTTGGGATGCGATTTGTGCGATAACTTAGTTAAGACATCCTCTAATATAAATGATAGACCAATGTATATGCTATATACTGTATATATATAATATATATATATTATTTGTATATATATGTGTAACTATAGACAGATTACATATAAAAATTTTTCTGTTTATTTGTAAACTTTATACACAAATATTATAGTTAGTAATACTTCTAAACTAAACTAATATACTTTATATACAGTATAAACATATAGATAGTGTTAGAAACTTGTATTAAAAACATTAATTTTAAATACATTTAACATTTACTTTAAATTTACTAATAATTTAGTGTAACTACAGATTTTATGTTTATTATAAATTATAAATTAAATATATATATAATATATATTTAATGAAAAACAAATACAAATATTTTTAAACTATCATTATTGTTTGTTGTTTGTTGTTGTTTTAATGTAATGTAATTTTTAATTAATAGATATATTACCAGTTCAACGATTTTTCTATTTCTACATTATATACACACATTAAATACTGTACTATAATGTTGTTAAACACTATAAAAATTGATTAAAAAAATACTGTAAACTACTGTATATATTGTATGCAAATAGCTTTAAAAATTTTAAAAGCAATATAATAATATGTTATAAATTGATATATATAAAACAAATATTTATAAATATATTTATAATTAATTTATATGACATATGTAATATTAAATAAAATAGATTTACATAAATACATTATTACATATATATATAATATAAATACAATATAATACTATCTATTGATAACATTAATAATATTTGTTTAAAATAAAAAATATTTTATCTATTATTCAATTATTTATTGCTTGTTTTGCTTTTTATTTAAATAAAATTGAATGGCACTAAAAAAATATAAAAAGATAAAAACTTTTTCGTATTTTTTTATTTAATGTTTTTTTCCCTAAATTTAAATATAAGAATACAATAACATAACAAAAATTTAGTTTTAA
This sequence comes from Oppia nitens, assembly GCF_028296485.1. Taxonomy (NCBI): domain Eukaryota; kingdom Metazoa; phylum Arthropoda; class Arachnida; order Sarcoptiformes; family Oppiidae; genus Oppia; species Oppia nitens. The sequence goes on along the minus strand of NW_026533224.1, from coordinate 381,072 downwards.
AACTCCTTAAAAAATTTACTGATTTTTTTTTGGTGGCATTTATACTGTAGTTTGTGATACATTCTATAGTATATCCTATCAGTCAATGAAAGTGTAAATGAAGTTTCTCTCTCTCTCTCTCTCTCTCTCTCTCTCTCTCTCTCTCTCTCTCTCTCTCTCTCTCTCTCTCTCTCTCTCTCTCTCTCTCTCTCTCTCTCTCTCTCTCTCTCTCTCTCTCTCTCTCTCTCTCTCTCTCTCTCTCTCTCTCTCTCTCTCTCTCTCTCTCTCTCTCTCTCTCTCTCTCTCTCTCTCTCTCTCTCTCTCTCTCTCTCTCTCTCTCTCTCTCTCTCTATTTATCTCTCATTATACTATAGTATACTATATTTTATTCACAATTTCTTTTATTGCATTTGACTTTATATATATATATATATATATATATATATATATATATATATATATATATATATATTAAAATCTAAATTTAAAATCTCTTTTCTCTCTCTCTCTCTCTCTCTCTCTCTCTCTCTCTCTAAATAACACGTTAACAAAATACATGATGACATTAGTTTTAAACAAAACGTTATAAACTCCTATATTTTATTTTTCTAATTTAAACACACATTTTAGTGTCGATATATTAGTTTTTTTTGCAAAACATAATATGTAATCAAAATTTTTTTTTATCATTATCAACATCATTAATTTTCTATTGTAATTTTCTAATTACTATTATAATACAAATTTTAGACTTTTTTTATTATTATTGTGAAACTAAAAATTATTTCTATATTAATAATAATACTAAAAAACTTGAGATACAGTATATTGAATATAAAATAATTGTTAGGTTAAATAAAGTATCTATTATATGATATAATAAAATTTGGATATTTTTTATATATATATATAATTATATTGTATTTATATTTTAATAAATAACACTTTATGTCGAAATTAAAACAACAAAAAAAACTAAAATCAAGACTATAATAATTTTTAATTATATGCTTATTATTATTATTATATTATAATAAAAGTACTTTAAATATTAGCTTAACTTTTTGAACACAGCAATTGAATTATAGATCTTATGAAAAATGACTGAAATTTTTAATTATAGAGTTTAGCGCAACAAAAAAAATCAAATAAAATAAAAAAGGTTTCAAATAAAAAAAATATTAGATAATTATTAATCAATAATAATCATTAATTTAAGAAACTAAATGCCAGTAGTTTATTGTATATAACATTATATAATGTAATTATAAATAAAAATTATAAGTATCAGTATATACTATAGTTAATTACCGGTATATAAAAACTTAATAACAATAATAACAATATTGAATGATTTATTAACTTAATAATAATAATAATAAAATTAATAATTATAATTTGAAATACTTTTTGATAGACATTATAAACTGAAAATATAAAATCATATTGAAATCTGAATAATTAATTGCTAACTAATTTAAATAATTTTTTTTATGATACACTTTTTTCCGATGCATAATTAATATTATTAATGTAATTATTTTTTTAAAAAAATATATATTATTATTATTATAACTCTACTGTAGTTTTAATGATATGATAGAGAAAATAAATAAATTTTATTTATGCATTGGATTTGTGTGTGTGTATGTGTGTGTGTGTGTGTGTGTGTGTGTGTGTGTGTGTGTGTGTGTGTGTGTGTGTGTGTGAGGCTGAATGATGTGCAAATGTAAGCGCAAACAATAATGAATTAATGATAACAACAAAAGCATATATATATACACACTATGTGTGCAAATATCATATGGGATGCTATACTTAATATCGGGAGGGGATTGTTGTCTATATATATATATATATATATATATATTGTATGTATATATTATAATACTATTTATCTCTATAGATATATATTGTATAACATAACAAATAATAAGCAGGGGATCAACACAATGAATCTATAGTTTACTTCTCTATAACTGTATTGAATACACATATATCTATAGTAATAATATACTGTATAGTAGTACAGTATAAACACCATATCGTACATCATTTAATGGAAAAATATCTGGTATTTTAGGTACACACACACACACACACACACACACACTAACACACATACACACACACACACACACACTAACACACACACACACACTAACACACATACACACACACACACACACACACACACACACTAACACACACACACACACACACACACTGATTAACAGACAATATTATGCTTATTCATAGACTTTATTAAACACTAAATCTGCTATTTTTGGCACTTTTCTATCATTGCATTATTGTATAATACTGTATACTATAGAGTACTAAACAGTATTGTAATGATGGCCCGATTCCTATCAATTGAGACATACATATACTACGCTATTATATATATATACTAAATAAACATAATATATATACTATAATAATAATAATAATAATAATAATAATAATTTTATTGTAAGTAAATTTAGTAGTAGTAATAACCTAAACTGTATAAACTTTTATTAAAATACAAAAAATATATATATCTGTATATACAGTATCAAACATTTACAATATTATATAACATTATATATAACATTATGACTATTAATAAATATAACTTATAACATACGGTCAAAATAATATTGATATATACAGTATAATTAATATTTACAAATAACAAAAAATTATTGTTTTATTTATTTATTTAACTTAATAATCGATTAAACTTTCTATATATATATATATATATACAATAACAGAATAAATAAATATTAAATCAAAATTTAATCTATTATTTTGTAATGTCATTGTATAAGTTGTCATAATATTTGTCATAATAAAAAAAACAACGACAACAAAATCTATGTCAAATCTATGTCAGTATAAATTTTTTTTGTGTAGTATAAATAGCAATACAATATAAATTATGCATGCTAAGTTAGCATTAAATAACATTAATGTATAGTACAATATATTAATTTTAATTAATTCATTATATATATATATATATATTTAATAGTAGTATCCTATAATAATTGTATAAAACTAAATTTAATATTGATATTTATTATAGAATTTTATTTTATAATATTATAATAAATGTTTATATATTTTATTTTATATAATTAATAGTTTATAATTTTCCAAAATTTATGCTATAGATAGACTGTGTGAGTGTGTGTATGTATTAATTAATTAAAAATACAAGCATTATATTTCTATAAAAAAATCAATTGTTCATATGTAACATACACATACATACACACACATACATACACACACACACACACACACACACACACACACACACACACACACACATACACACACACACACACACTATATATATATATGTTTAATTTATTAGTTTAAAATTCATTTATCAAGTACAGCAAAAATACCAACAACAACAACAACAACGAAAAAAAGTAATTAAACTACAAATTCAATTAACATTTATTACACAAACTCATAGACACACATATATTAGACACATATATTAGACACACATATATATAGACATTCACTCAGACATAGAGTGTTTTAATAGGAAATCTTTCGCCAAATAAAATGCTAGAAATTTTTCTTATATATAATATAATGCATTATATTATATACTGTATTTTTAAAAACTTTATTTTTAATTTAATCAATAAATAAATTCATTGGGAAGTTTCCTGTATAGTCAGTCATCCCAATATATTGCTCACTCGCACCCAAACTTAACTCAATATACAAACTGATATCTATTTGCTTACTCACTCACTCATACATACATACATGCAATCTCTCTCTCTCTCTCTCTCTCTCTCTCTCTCTCTCTCTCTCTCTCTCTATTTCATTTTGAGATTTATTTTGCAAGCAATTTCAAACAACAGAGAGAGAGAGAGAGAGAGAGAGAATCTATAGAGAATTGGGAACTATAAAAATCCAGAATTTTTTTAATATATATATATATAGACTTTATATATATTAATATAACGTTTCAAACAAATATTCTACGATAGATAAGCAGTGCTTCTGGTTATACAATATATATATATATATAATACACTGTAAATACTGAATAGACAAAACACAACACACACACACAAATATATATATATATATATAAATTTATATATAAGATATAATATCTCAACTGTACTGTATATATGCTTATCTATATATATATATATTATTTTAAATTCACTCAATTCACCAGAAAGAAAAAAATTATGATAAAATAATAATAATAATAATATAATACAATAATTTAATTTCAAAAAATTTTGGTCGGAATTTAAGTGTTCAATAATAAAGCAAACTATTTGTAGATAAAATAATTTTTAAAAAATAATATATATATATATCGTATATATATAACTCATAGCTTATTCACACATCTGTTTTCTGTATTATTATTATTATTATTAATAATAATACAATAAAAAATATTTATTTATTTTTTTTGTGTAGACAATACAACACACACACAAACAATAAGATAAAAACTAAATGTAATAACAAATATATATATATATATAAGTTTGTCATTATTTTTAGATTTAATTGTTTTTATTTACTCATTATAGTAATGGAATTAATTTTGAGCGAAAAAAATATTAATATAATAACTGTTTTTTTTGATAATATTATATATAAATTAATTTTTAAAAAAATGACATTTTAAATACATAAATAAACTCATAATAAAACTATTTTAATTTATTTATATTTTTAGAAATATTGTTAATTAAAATTTATTTAAATACTATAAAAATATAGTTATAAATAAAATTATTTAATAAAATAAATATATTATAGAAACTATATGAATAAATAATCTATGTAAATTTATATACTTTAATATATAGTTTATTGATATATATGTGATAAAATACAAAACTATAGCTAAAAAAATATATTAATAGTAACCAAAAAAAAAATAAATTTAATGAACAAAAAACATGTCGACTGTAAAGGAATGATAGAAATTATAAGGAATTCCTGTTAATGTTAAGTATATTTAATTGCTATTTAATTATCTAAAAAAAAATTATAGGTTATATACATACACATAGTAACACACACACACACACACACACACACACACTTGAGTTAAATGATTTGAAAATATAAACATATTAAATGGTGACGTAAATGTGGTAAATGATAAAATGACTCAAATAGTTTTAGTTTTATTTTTATTTAATAATTTATTTTAGTTTTTTTTTTATTTTAAAACTATAAATTCAGAATTATATACTATTTTTTAAAAAACTTTATAAAATATATACTGATTGAACAAAAAAAACTCAATTAAATAAAAATGTTTAGATATAATATAAATTTATCAATACTTTAATATTTATTTTTTAAAAAAATAAGTATATTATTTATGTGAAACAAATTTGTATTATATTAGGTTAAATTTATGTAAATATTTTAATTGTTGTAATTAGTAGTAGCAAATAATTTAAATTGATTATAAAACTAATATTGATTAATAATTTAAGTAGTAGTAATAGTATGCTATTTATAATAATGTAAATTAAACATAAAAAAATTAATTATAATAATTTAGTGTTAAAAATGTGTGATAATATATTATTTGATGTTAACAATTGTGTTAAACAATTTTTGTTATGCAAACTAATTACAGTATATTTAATAATAAAAAAAATATTTTGTATATTAATAGGTAACCACACACACACACACACAAATTTATGTCAAAACTAATTAACTGTAATAATAAATATGTACATAAAATTCATACAAAAAGTAATTTTCAATATATATATATATATAATGTAGTATTAGATATATTTATTGTAAAATTTAATTTTGAATAAATTTAAATATATATTTTTCTATATAAAACAAAAATATCTTTTATTTAAAATAAAAGTAAAGATAATGTAAATAATATATTGATTTTTTTTGTTTAAATAGAGAGAGAGAGAGAGAGAGAGAGAGAGAGAGAGAGAGAGAGATAAGCAATATTATTATAAACAAATATATTGTAAAAAAATCAATGCAATTATATTGCTTATAATTTATAATATATTAACCAGTGATGCTATTGTATGATAATAAAATGTTTTATAATATATATTTTTACTTAACAATTTTCATTATCATCATCATTATTATGCATTATAAAAAAAATGATTAATGAATTTGAGATATTTATTATTATTATTATTATATATTATTAACACAAGTAGACACAATCAGTCTATTAGTATTAATCATATTTATTTAGATAATAATTTATTATTTTTTTTTTAAAAAAATAACAATAGTTACAGTATTACTAAAAATATAATTATATTTATTTTATAATATAAACACTATAACAGATTTTTTTTAAAATATAAAAATATTTAAAGTTTAATTGGTAAACAAAAAAATTATGATATATTTATCCAAAAAAAAAAATAAATATTTAGTTTTAAAATAATTTACATAAAATTTATTATATGATTTAATTTATAATATATATTAGATATATATATGATAAAATAATAAAACATAAATTTTTTCATTTCATATATCTTTGTAAAATATTTTATTAAATTATGTAATAAAATAAAAAAATAGATCAGAAAAATAGATTGCTTACAAAAAATAAAAATAATAAATAAATAACTAAATATAAAGTTATATATATATATATATATATAGATAAATCTAAGTTAAACAAACTATCAGATAATAGTGTTTTTTTTTTAAAAAAGTTTTTTTTGTTTAGTTTGTTTTTATCAAATCTTATATATTCATGGAAAGGGATTTAATGGGGGAATAGGACTGAGAGAGAGAGAGAGAGAGAGAGAGAGAGCCATAAGTTTTATATATAATAAATAAATATATAAAAAACAAATAATCTTATTTAATGTGTGATACAAAAAACACATACACATAGATAACACACACACACACACACACATAGACATCGTTTTATTAAATGATTTTATCAGTGAAAATAAGTCCCGAAAAAAAGTGGATCAAAAAAAAAATAAAGAGAAAAAAATAGAGAAAAAAAATTATATTAATAGAGAAAAGTATTGATAAAAAAAGTAGTTTTTATTATTATTATTATTATTATTATTATTATTATTATTATTATTATTATTATTATTATTATTATTATTATTATTATTATTATTATTATTATTATTATCAAACATTTCTCTTTTTGGTGAATGACTTTATGGTATGAGCTCTCTCTCTCTCTCTCTCTCTCTCTCTCTCTCTCTCTCTCTCACTCACTCACTCACTCACTCAGACTCTCTCTCTCTCTCTCTCTCTCTCACACACACACACACACACACACACACACACACACACACACACACACACACACACACACACACACACATACATAACACAACTTTATTGATAGCTTTATATCTAATATATATATATATATATCTGGAAACCACACAGTTTTTTCTGGTCATCTTTTTTACTATAATCGCCACAAAATACTCATTGAAAAGGAGACGCCAAATAAAAAAAAATCTTTTTCTTATTTTTTATCACTCATATGGTGTGTGTGTGTGTGAGTATGTCTTCACCTAAAGAGTCTTCAAATCTATGTTTATCTCCTGCTGTGCTTTGCTATGGATTAATTTGTTGGTCCACTACTACTAGTACTACTACTACTACTACTACTAATACTACTAATACTACTACTACTACTACTACTACTACTACTACTACTACTACTACTACTACTACTACTACTACTGTTTGCCACTAAGTTTTTTATACTTCAAATGTTTGATACATATTTCCCTTTGGATTTGCACTGAGAAAATGTTTTTCCTGTTCTCCCTCTCTCTCTCCAAACTCATACATACAGTACATACTGTTCCCATACACACACACGCATACACATACCCATCCTCTATCTCCCCTTTCCTCTCTCTCTCTATAATACATAACATTACTCTCCTTATTCCTCAATAAATAGTTCTTAAAATATATATATATAACTTATATTTATATAACTATATGCCGAAAGAGAGAGAGAGAGAGAGAGAGAGAGAGCAAAATAAAAATTTTTGAGATAGAAGTGGGAAAAAGGGAGTACACATAGCATACATAGTATGTATAATACAAACAACAATATATACTAAATAAAAGTTCACAATATCATAGTAGTGTACATACAGTATATATATATATATATATATATATATATATATACTGTATACACAATACTACTGTCCATTTAGTTCAATATTTATGGCTTACAGTTAACCCAAAACAGTGATTCAAAATAAAGAGAGAGAGAGAGAGAGAGAGAGAGAGAGAGAGAGAGAGAGAGAAAGTATTTGAAAAAAATGAATCGCGAGTGCGGTTCACGTCTCATATCTAATGACGAGTTATCGACAAACAGATATACAGAATATTCTGTATATATATATATATATATATATAACACCAACAATAATATATATTATATTTATTATAAACTACTACTACTAAAAAAAATGAAAAGTTTATTTCAACATTTAATACCCAATAATACCCACCAGAAAAAAACAAAATAACAAAACAAAACTAATAAATTACAAATAACTATAAATATCATTAATAATGAATTTTAAAACAAAATAAATAAATTGGAAATGTATTCTAATTTTAGCATATATTTACATTTATCAAACAATATATAATTAATTAATTATTAATAATTATACACAATAATTATTATGCATAAGTTTAGTATAAATTATGTATATATATATTAAATAATTTTTTTAAATAAAAAATAATACATTAGCAAGCAACAATTGTTAGCTTCAATGTGTATTAACAATGAATACAAGCAAACAAACAAACAATAAATTAAATTCAGTAAATCCAATACATATAGTATAACACTGTATAAGTTGTTTATTTGTTTCATAGTTATTATTATTATTATATAAATTACATCTATATTAACAGTATAATACTAGAGAGAGAAAGAGAGAGAGAGAGAGAGAGAGAGAGAGAGAGAGAGAGAAAGAGAGAGACAAATAAATAAATAAAAAAATAATAAGTAATTTGTTGTTTTTGATGCCATAATATATTATTAGTTTTTTTCATCATTTGTTTGTTTGTTTTCTGCAACTTCACTATTACTACTACTACTACTACTACTACTATTGGTTAACTAAAAATTTCATTAGCTATTAGTATGTATTAACTGTGATATACAATAATAATACTAATAATAACTAACTGAGAAAAAAATTTATATAATATAATAATATATATATTAACAGATTATGTGCACACATAAACATATTGCAGGTCACGAAACACTTGAGACTACTGGTACTGCAGTACTGGTATGTGTAGACACTATAGACCTTTACTACTCCCACACTCCCTATTCATCCTATTTTCTCAAAGCAAAACACTAACTACTTGTCCTCACACCCAACAGTCCTCTCTCTCTCTCTCTCTCTCTCTTACCCATCAATACCTCTCAAGTATTGTCTCATTGAATGCCAACCGACACAACTTCAGAGAGAATTTATTATTATATTTTTTTTCGTTGTTTGTTTCGATGGCTTACAATATATACTGTATATATATATCATTAAAGTCACGTTTTGCACATTTATATGAGCGATAGTCATATTTAATAAAACTATCAAAATATATATATATAATATAATACAGTATATATAAAGTGTATATAAATGTTTAGTGTAGAGAAGCATCACATCATATACAGTACACACACACACACACACAGCAAACTGATGGGTACAGTATATATATACTATACTTTATTGTATATAAAGTTATAGACATTAGTCAATAGCATATATACAGTATATATATATATATAAGTTATATATACTGTATATACATATATTTACTTCATCTTCAATATTATTATGGAGACTAACAATTGAATCCAATATATCTCTCTCTCTCTCTTTCTTACAAACATATTGTACGATTGTATGCTATAAATTGACCAAAAAAAATAAATAAATAAAACTTTTAACATTAATTCCCGTTGACTGTCATATTATTCAGTCATTCAATTTGTTGTCGGAATTAAGTTTCACTTATTTTTTTGTTGTAATGTTTTTGCTTTTATTTATATATATATATATATATATATATATATATTATATCGTATATACAGTATAGTTGTTTTGATCGATGCATTTATATATATATATATATATATAATTTATATATAGTGTGACCACTTGTATACAAATTATATATATCTATATATGACTCATATGAGACCCACACTTATCGTATTATAAGATTTACTGAAAATACGACAATAATAATAATAATAATACCAACAAAACAAACAAATAATAACAACAACAACATCAGCAACAATATAGTGACAACTTTTTTTTGTTAACTATAATATTATTATTACTTTATATTGTTTTTATATTATTATTACTATTTTTGACATATTTTTCAAAAATAAATTATATATACTGTATAATATACAGTAAGTATTAGAGAGAAAAAATTATGATTTTTCTTATTTTAATGTAAAATAAATTTTTTAGGATTTAAAACTAATAATAATAATAATTTCTAGTATTATTTGTTATTATTCCCCTTTAACCCTATAAGCATATATATATGGTATAAATATTATATATATATAATTTATGGCACAAAAAAATAAACTAAACCTTTACTGTGACTACAGATTATGAAAAAATAAAATAATATAAAATAAAAATCTTATGGTAAGAATTGCAATCTAAATATTATTATTATTATTATTATTATTATTATTATTATTATTATTATTATTATTATTATTATTATTATTATTATTATTATTATTATTATTATGTGAATATTATTTGGAAATGAAATAAATTTTTCAAATAAAATTTTTCATTACTATTATTATTATAACAACACTTGTAGTACAGTATATATTAATTTATTATATTAATATTATATATATATAAATAATATATACTGTATATTATATAAAAACAAATTATTATTATTATATTCTCTATATAAAATTATTTTTGTATATATATATATATTTAGTTGACAACATTTAGCAATGACATTGTATTGCTATTGTGTTAATTAATTACATTGTTTTTTTTTGTTGTAAAAATTTATTAATTACATGGGTATTTCAAAGTAATAAATTTTTTATATACTATAATATTTAATATATTAATATATATCGTTGTCATCATTATATACTGTGTATCAGTTTATCATATATATAGTAATACTAATAATAATAATCTTATACTAACTCTACGGTAATTCGAGTTTTATTAAAATTTTTTTTGAAACATATTTAATATATTATAAATATAAGACTTATATTATATTATATATCTATATTGTATATACAGTACAGTAGTTTATAGTTATATAGTGAGTGTGAATGAGTGAGAGAGAGAAAGAGATGAAAGCGATTTTTGCCGAGACTTTATATGTGTGTTTGAATGAGAATATTATATAAATATTTATTTTTCTGACTTCAAGTTTGGCGTGAGATTTGAGAAGTGTTTCTCTCTCTCTCTCCCTCTCTCTCTCTCTCTCTCTCTCTCTCTCTCTCTCTCTCTCTCTCTCTCTCTCTTATATATATATATATAGTGTTTGCTGAGACAACCACTTAATTCATGCCATACTTAATGTTTACTTCAATATAAACTAACATTTATTATAGCATAGTTTATATATATATAAACTAACATCAATATAATATAACTCTCTTTCTCTCTCTCTCTCTCTCTCTCTCTCTCTCACTCACTCAGTCTCACTCACTCACTCACTCACCCACCCATTCATTCACTTACTTAGAAATATAAATAAAATCAGTGCGAAAAACTCATTTAAATTGTTTTTCTTATTAATAATAATAATAATAATAATAATAATAATATAAAATAATGTCTAAATAGTAAAATAGCAATAAAAATAACACTACTGTATTATAAATAACACTAAATATTTAATATAAATAATTTCATTTAATTAATAGATAATTTAGTTATAATTATAATCTAAACATTTATATATATATATAGTGTTTATTAGGTAAGTATCAATATATCCATACATTTACTATACAATATTACAAATATAACAAAAAACATTTACTATAATTGTTACAAATACTGTATTATTATTATGAATGACTTACTTATATATAATATGTCCGACATCTCAATCAATCAATCAAACAAAACAATCAGTAAAACTTTAACACACTTACAAACACTTACTCACTCACTCACTCACTCACCCACTCATTCATTTATTCACTTACTTTTAGAGTCTATTGATTGCATTCAATAATACATTTTAGTGTAATTTATTTCTATTACCAAACATTACTTACTCTCTTACTCTCTCTCTCTCTCTCTCTCTCTCTCTCTCTCTCTCTCTCTCTCTCACTCACTCACTCACTCACTCACTCACTCACTCACTCTCTACCTTATGTCTGTGTCTATTGGAAATCTCACACTCATTGAGTCCAATTCATATCATTTCATTTGATTTCATATATATATATCACACATAAGTTTTTCAGCTAAACTTATATTATGAGTACTACTACTACTACTACTACTACTACTACTATCATATATTAAGTAGTGCTAAGAAATTGCCAGTTATTTTTGGAGTTGACTTTTACTTTATATGTCAATAATATTTTCAGTAATAATTTTCGCAACAAAAATATATATATATATATATAGTGTGTGTATGTGTTGTTGTTTTCACACTTAGGGTACGTTATATATACCGATACCCAGTTATGTATTAGTGAACCATTGGTTCGCATCATTGGTTTATAGTTGTGTCACAAATCATTTTCATATACCCTCTCACCTCACAATCAATACTGATATATATACTTATATATACCGGTACTGTATATATATACTGTATAATACCTAAGTTATAAGTATAAGTTATACAGTATTACCTAAAATACCTAAAATACCTAAAATCATATCATCTATGCTTATTTAGGATGAGACCTAAACTTTTTGTTAATTATTATCAATTATATTAGTTTTAATAGATTTAATGTATAATAATTAAGTTAATTGAAACTTATTTATTTATAATTTTTTTTTGAAAAACTATTTAAATTTTTTTTGCTATGTCTAAATGTTGTATATTATAATTATATATATATATTTTAGAAAAAAATTGAAATTGAAATAATTTTAATTAAATTAATTTGTGTTTTATTTGTTTTTTAATTGTATTAGTTTAATGTGCTGGGTGCAATTTTAAGTATTAATAACTTCAAATGCAATAAATAATAAACATTTAATTTGAAAACTATTGTCGCAGAATAAAAACTATATTATCATATAATTTATTTTCCAAAATTATAACCATTGAGTTATTTATATTTTGGATTATTTATTGAATTTAATTATTTATTAATAAAAACAAAAATGATTAAAAATACTAAACAAAAAATACTTTAAATTATTGTATTTATTGTTGTCTTTCATTCAAATATTATAATATTTATTATAATAAAAAAAATTATGGTGTAGTATAAGTGTATAGATTAAAAAAGTAAATTAAAAAATAACTAAATTGTAAATTAAATACAATAATTCAAAAATAATGTGAACAAAAAACAAATCAAACACACATTTATTAATAGAGTATAAAGTTTTTATATACTCTATATATATATATATATAGAATATTCTGTGTATTATTATTATATAAATACGATATATACTGTATATAACAGTATATTTCAGTGTATAATAAGTACGGTATTGACAAAAGCCATGACATCCCATATAAATGGTTCCCTAAAGTGCTGTGCCTTTAGTAATGAAGATCAAAGGCGACTAATTTTGTCAGTATTTCATTATTATCTAAATTAATTAATCTCTTCATTAGGTTCTCTCTCTCTCTCTCTCTCTGTTTGGGAGAAAGAAAATAGAAAGAGAGAGAGAGAAAGAGAGAAAGAGAGAGAGAGAGAGAGAGAGAGAGAAACTAATTAAATGAGTAGCAAAATAAATGACAAATAATATCAAAATTCAACTAAACGTTTGGCGCATAAATTGCAAAATTGATTGTAGATTTGAGAAAAAAACAATAACATAAAACTGTATATCAATTATTATTATTATTAGTAGTAGTAGTAGTACTAATATTAGTGTTAATATATTGTATGAAGAAAAAAAAATTTGTATAACAACAACAAAATAAAAATTTCCATAATTTTGTTTCACAACAACAACAACAAAAAATTGACAAAATATTATTTCTTGACAAAAAAAATCTAAGATATGATATCTCTATATAATATAAATATAGTATAAATAGTATAATAGAATTTATAATAGAAATTGTATGGTTGGTTAGCTATAGTTTGTTGATTTAATGGACAAATATATATATATATATGTATTATCATATATATATATATAAATTTATAGATATATATACCTAAATATATATATCAGACAATATATGTAAAACAGAATTTATTTTTTTGGTCAACAAAATCGGTTAATATTATATGATTGGGTTTATTGTTTTTATAGTGAAAATATTTTTTTTTGCTTAGAGTATTTCTATATATATATATATATAAATATATAACTTAACATATAATTTATATAAACGTGTATAAAAAATACTATATATTATATATATATAACTACTACTACTACTATATTTTGTACAGAAAAAAAATAAAAATAAAAACTTTTTGTCGACCTAAGCATATTGTGTTTGTTTGTTATGTAATAAACTTAAAGTACAGACACATATACTATACACAGACATAACACTCCACTCTAGAGTCTAAAGCCAACTTCACTTTGAGATATATATATATATATATAATATATTAATATATATTTATATATATATATATATATATATATATATATATATATATATATATAATATTTAAAACCCAATGCATTTTTTTGTACAGTATTTGCCTCAAGATATATATAGAGAGAGAGAAAAAATTGTTATGAGATTTTTTTAAACATCTTTTTTTTGCGTAAAATATTTGATCAAAAATTTTATTTTTAAAAAATACTTTTTTTTTATTATTATTTTCACTCATAAGATCTATATATATATATATATATATATATATATGAAATAACTGGTAGTTTAACATACAATAGTGAAAACCAAAAAAAAAATATATTCATTCGATTATAATTCAAATTTTTGTTTTGTTTTTCATCCAAAATTGAAAAAAGAGTGAAAAATATATGAATGTATTTATATATATATATATATATATAATTTGTTTTAATGCAAAAATACAAATCTATTATATATACACACAATAATACAATATATATATATATATAGTATTATTTAACATTAATTGTGTTAAAACAAATTTTTATAGATAGTAGGAATATATATATACAATATATACTGTACTGTATATATAATCATTCATTCATTGGGGAAAAATTTTTAAACATAATATTATTTAATATATATATATATAAATATTTGTATTGTATTGTATATACTATATATATATATATATATATATACAGTACTAAATATGGCAATTGTTAATGTAATTTATCCCAACAAATAACACAAAATTTTATTTAATTTTTTTTTGTTTGTGTTTCTCTCTTGTTATCATAAATGCACGCATAATGTGTCAGAAACACTATAACTTAAAATTAATTTAATGTGATTTTCTATACGCTCTCTCTCTCTCTCTCTCTCTCTCTCTCTCTCTCTCTCTCTCTTTCAGACAAAAATATGTCTGTATTGTGTTATATATATTCAAGGCTTGTTTGCATCAAAACAGAGCCTTAAAAATGATTTAATCAAATTATTCCGCATTTTGGACGCACACAAAGTTTTTGAAAGTTTTATAATTAAATTTATAAATATATATATATATATATATATATGTATATAAATTTTTATACTCAAACACTAAACTAATTTTGCGTTAAAACAGATCTACTTATTATTATTTGTAATTTGTAATGTATCCGTTAAATATAGCTAATAACTTAAATATTATATATATATATATATAAATACTATGATATATTAGTTAAACACATATTTTTATTATACATATAAATTTATTCAATAAAAATTTTCATTCAATAATCCCATATCAGAATATTTATGTAATTTATTTTTATTATTTAAATACTAAATATGTATATTGTATTTCCCTATTGTCTAACAACTACTACTACTATCTAATAAAATAAATTACAATTAATATTAAACAATCACTTAATTAGTTGAATTCATAAAAATCATTGTCAATAATTTAATAAAAATATTATTTTTATTTTATTTTTTCTCCCGTTTAGTTAGTTATGGAGAAAAATCTTAGACAAAATAAAAGTAAAATTTTTCATTAATTTGATTTGTTTATCAATAAAATGCAAATAATAATAATTAAATTAAAATTTTACTCATTTTATATGATACACATATACATAAAAATTATTTAAAATTTCAAATTATTGTCTTAAAACTACATTTAAATTTTTAGCAATTATTTTTCACATACAATATACACTATATACACAAAAATCAAATTAAGATAACATATAACACAAACAGTACTTAACATACATTATTAAACAATAATAATAATAATTATTATTATTATTATTAAAACTACTAAATTAAAAGTTTTATATATAAATATATATTAATTGTTTTTGTTTATATAAACATTTGTCTGAATATCTATTATTATTATTATAATTATTATTTGCTATCATTTAAGATAATCCAGTTAATGTTTCTTAAACATGATTATTATTATTATTATAAAATGTTTTAGACATGTTTTGATAAAACACACACATATTTATTGTGTAAACACTATTTTTAAGTATTAGTCAATAATAAATTTTATACATACAAACAATAATAATAATAATAATAATAATAAAACAAAATTTTAGTTTAACAAAAATAATGTTAAGCTAGCAAAAATAAATATAATATAATATTAATTTATTGTGAAAATAATATTTATTTTTATTTTATTAATAAAAAAATAGTATACCAATACTACTACATAAATGTATACTAAAAACTGTTGGTTAGCAGCAATAAAATAAAACTAAAAAATAGTTGTTTTTTTCAATACTGTATTTATACAGTATATAAACTATAATATTAGTCAAAACAAAAAAAATCTAAATTCAATATCCGATATGTATTGGCGTGAGTTTTATTCACTTTGTTTTTTATATTTATTTGCAAACATATTTGTACAGTATTTTTACTATTACTATATATATATATATATAGTAATAGTAAAAATACTTTATATATATATATATACTGTATATACTGTATAATAACGGTCTAATCGATCGCTTCTATAGTTTTATTATTAGTTTTTTCCTATTATTTCGGGTGTTATCGGGTTTTGTTGTTATTGTTCTCTCTCTCTCTCTCTCTCTCTCTCTCTCTCTCTCTCTCTCTCTCTCTCTCTCTCTGTATATGTGTGTGTGTAAAGTCATTGTATGTCTATTTGTTGGTCGTATCTCTCTCTCTCTCTCTCTCTCTCTCTCTCTCTTTCGTGTGACAGACAATAAGTGCAACACTACTACTACTACTACTACTTGTCTTAAGAGAACAGATAAAGTGATTGTCAATAGCAGACACATGTATGAGCTCTTTGCTTGCTATTGGTATGTAATGGCCTGGTAGTAGTCATAGTAGTAGTGGGTATGGCTATGGCTATAGTTTTTTTCCCGGTTAGTATTGGGGGGTGTTTGCAACTCCTCGATTGTTGTGATAAATTGCTACAAATTAAGTGCCACTACAAGCAATACTACTACTACTACTACTATTGCTAGCAAACAGTAGAAAGCGCACACACTTTTCAATTACACTATTATTTAGTCTCAATTGACTGCCGGCTATTCAATGACACCAATATAACTACAATATATATATAGTATATACAGTATATATATATACGGTATATATCATTATATATACTGTTATAAAGCTTATTGTTCGCTGATTTCCACTCATCAATAATACACCTTTTATTATATTATAGACACATTCACACACACTTATATACCACAATATATACTGTATATATATATATATATACAGTATATACAATATAAAAATCTATACAATGTATATAATTTATATACATATACAGTATTCAATGATTCAGTAGTAGTTAGATATAAACATCAATTATTATAGATATAATATACTATTATAAAGTTATATTTGCTACTTAATACTGTACTTAACTAATATATATATATATTAAATTTATAGACAATCTCTATTATATTTGAAAAATATAGTATTTTTTTAATAATAAAAATATTAACTTATATCATAATAAAAAAAAAATTTTAAAACTAATAATAATAATAAAACTTTACTAATAAAATAACCGGAAATAATAAAAAATATTTATCTTTTATATTTTTTATTAAATACAATATGCTTTATATATATTGAAAAAATAAATACCATAAAAAATACCCTAAAAAATTAACTTTGATTCAATTATAATATAATTTAAACATTAATAATTTTTCACACATACAGTGAGTAAGTAAAAAAAAATTAATATTTTCTTAATATTCACTTTTTATTTTGTTGCTTATTATTTACATTAATATGATTACGAGTTATACGATTGAAATAATTTATATATATATATATTTTTTTGGGTGATATTTACATCCAGAAAATTATTTACACATTCACTACAACAGTACAGTCTATATACCGTATATTATAATATTATATATTATAATAGTTGTATAACTAATTTGATAACACATATAGTGTGTGTATATATATATATACATAAAATATTATTAACATATATGTTATGTATATATATATATTGTATTGTATAGACATATATATATTTTTATATAGAATATTCGTAATGAATTATTTATTAAATTTTGTTGAATTAATCATAAGTTTATATATTTATATACATATATATATATTATACTATATGTGAACTTATGTTTGATAAAAATTATATATATATATATATATACATGACTTTCACTTAAAAAAAAGTCTCAATTGAATTCATTCAATAAGTGTTTTTTATTTATTCAAATGAAAATGATATTATTATTCAATTGAATTGAGTTTTATACAGTAATTTTTATTTATTTTATTTTTAAAAAATGATAATAATAAATTTAGTATATTAGATATTTAAAAAGTTTCTTTATTTATTTATTCACATTACAATATACCGGTATATATTTTACTACAATTTATTACAATATATATATATATATATATATATATATATATATATATATATATATATTAATACATGTATAATACCATACTGTATATACAATATATATTGATATAAATTATACATTATGTATAAGTTAGATATTATATATTGTAATGTCGAAAAAATTTTATTTTACTAAAAAATTTTAAAATTTAATTAATTTTAAAATTGAGTTAGGTAATGTTAATAATTTTTTTTAATGTATATAAATTATAATAATAAGTTTATCTTAAATGAGATAAGAAAAACTATATTAACATTTTTTTATTGTTGTTGTTGATAATATAAGTTTATAATTTTATAATTTCCTCCCAAAAAAAAAACTAATTTTTTATTATAAATAAAAATTAATGATAATTTTATCCAGAACATTTCTTGTCTATAATACAGTATATATAAATTATATTTTAAAAAAAATCTTAACTACCACTAAAAAATATAGTTAATTATATTAGTTTGCTTTGATTTTATAACAATTAATCAACTTTTTATTTTTGTGCAGAAAATTTATAACTAATTTAGGATTTAGTTGTAGTACTGTTTGGTTGTCATATACAGACATTTTTTTAAGATTATTTAACCATTAATTTTGAAACCAACTATTAGTTTATGTAATAATAATAATAATAAAATTGGTTTAAAAGTTTAATTGCTTATATCATATTAGTTATGTTATATATATATATATATATATATATATATATATATATATATATATATATATATATACTAATAATATATAGATACAGTATATACTATATAAATGCTAGATTTTTTTAAAGATAACTATAATTAAATTTATATTTATAATTTAATTATTAAATTTTTGAATTTTTTTGACATAGCCAGATAATATTAAGGTAATTGAAAAAAATTATTTATGTAGTTATCAAATATAAATTATATTTTAAAAATTATAAAATTGAATTAATTAATTAATTAATAAAATAACAATAAATAATTATACCTGAAATAGATGTTATTAGATGGCAAACAATCAATTTAATGATAATCACTAGTGAATTGTCCATGACAATTTATATTATTATTATTATTATTATTATTATAAACATATATATATATATAATTTTTAAATAATAATAATAAATACAGTAATAATATATATATATATATATATATATATATATATATATAATAAATTTTAATGATTTATCGGGTTATAATATAATTCATTGTAATGATAATAATAATAATAAAAAATTTATTAATAACACATTTTTATTGTTGTCTGTTTTAATATTCATATCTTATTTAATATCATTTATTAGTTATTTAGTTATCAGTTATATATAAAATATTATATAATAAGTTAAGTTAGATTTACACACACAATGTCATTGTATTGTATTTATTATATAGTTGTGTATATAAAAAAACTTATGTAACTTTATATTACATTCAATGTATAGGACTCAACACATAACAATAGGTAGTGTATATACAGAATATTCTTATATATTATATAATATTTATCGGTATTTTTTATTATTATATTATAATATTGTCTGCTTTATTATTATTATTATTATTTACCAGTTAGTTGTATTTTTTTGTTGATGAAATGTACAGTAGCACTGGTATAGTTAGCTATGAACTACCGGTGCATTTATTATTATTATTATTGTAGGGCACACGTAGTCTCCCCATTCAATTCACATGAATAAGTTGTCAATTTTTGGGCATAAAAAAATTATTCATAGACACACTCACATACATACATATATATATATATATACAGTACATACAGTAACCACTATTTATCAATCATTTGACTTTTTTTATATTTTGAACGTTTAACTTATATATATTATATAATATTATGTATAAATATATTCATATTTATTTTATTTTCACAAAGTGTGTAAATTTTTTTTTTTGATTGTCATCTCAATCATATGTGTGAATTAAGTTATTTTATTCATAGATCATATATATATATCTATATAAAATAAGTATAATATAATTGTCAAATAATAGTGTCAAATATATTGATAGTTAAATATTTATTATATATTTTTAAAAAAATTATATCAATATTATATGATATTATAATTTATATCAAAATAATACTGTACTACTATAAGTACACAATTAATTATACAATATATAATTATATTATATATTAATTTTAAAAAATGTTAATTATTAAGTATAAAGTAGTTTTACACAATTTGTTTACACAATATATGTTATTAAACACAAACACAAATTAATTAATTAATACAAAATTGATTTACTATTACTTATCAGTCATTATAAACATAATATTAAGTGATGACACGTTTATTATTATTATTATTATTATTATTATAATTAACTAATTAATTAGTTAAACATAAATTCATAACTTTTTTTTAAACAGACACACACTTAAAAGTCAAATATCAATCGTATATCAATAAGTCAACGATATATAGGAGTTAAATATATAAAATAAAATAAAAAACTTTTTTTTTAGTACACATGACATGTATTTATGCTGTGTTTTAAATGTAATGAACATTCATTGTTACTGTCAGTCACAATACAGTAGACATACATATAGAGAGACAGTCAGACACACCAAGTGATCGACAAATAGTGGGTAAACCAGTGGCTCTCATCCTCTCATCTCATCTATATATTTCTCATCCCTTTTTCTAAGTGTGTGTGTCTTATATGGTATTAGCACTGGTATGGCAAGTGATGATCCGCATCCTCTCTCACTGACTCCGGCATCACCTCCTCTACAGTAACTGCTAACACAATACATGCATCGCATCCTAAGCCCTGACGCCACACTCAAACGGCATGTGTGTGTGTGTGTGTAAGTCTATCATCAAATTGATTGCCTATTATTAAGAGAGAGAGAGAGAGAGAGAGAGAGAGAGAGAGAGAGAGAGAGAGAGAGAGAGAGAGAGAGAGAGAGAGAGAGAGAGAGAGCACATGCGTTAACTATAATATATATTATATATTGAACAGTTGATCGGATGCACCCATAGTTTTCAACAATAAAAAAAATTAATATTAGTTTTGATATATATTAATATATTTAACAGTCAATAATATATTGCTAATATATATTAATAATTTAAATATCTATCTGCAAAAAAATATATCTCTATTAAATGCATTTACTGTATATATTGTTTAATAGATAATATATTATATGAATATTTTATCAAATTTTAAAATTTATTAAATTTAATTTTGGAAAAACAAATAATTAAACATATTATGCAAAACATTTTTGCCTAATGATATTTATTATTTATAATTGTTTAAATATATATATAAATAGTAGTATACAGTATACTATTTTATTTTATACGATAATACTTGATATAAAAGTTATATCTAAATTGGTTGTATTTTGTTTGCATTTAATTTTATACTTAAAATAATGAATTTACAATAAAATTAATTTTATGTTATTTTTGTTTTTTTTTGTTTTTGTTGTATGTTTGGGGCTATTTTTAATGTAATGTACAATAAATAGAAACTAAATCAACAAATTAATTTGTAGTTATTTTGTTTAGTGGTTTTATTTTGTTAGTAGTAGTAGTAGTAGTAGTAGTAGTAGTAGTAGTAGTAGTAGTAGTAGTAGTAGTAGTAGTAGTAGTAGTATTAAATATTAAACTTAGCTTGATTAAATATTATTTTCTATTATAAACATATGAATAGCACACACACACACACACACACACACAAATACTTATATTGTATAATAAAAGTGCCTAAAGCTATACAAATCATCAATAATATCTACAAATTGCTGAATACTAATGCAATCTCTATCTCCTCTATTTTCTCTGATTCTCACCCACTCACCCATTCATTCATTGAAAATCTACTTTACTTACTATCTCTCTCTCTCTCTCTCTCTCTCACTCACACAATCACTCACTCACTCACTAACTCACACACTCACTCACTCAACCATTTCCTCAATAAATGCATTAATCTTTTTTAATAATCAATAATTGATGTCTGAAAATACATACATATATATAAATAATAATAATAATAATAATAATAATAATAATAATAATAATAATAATAATAATAATAATAATAATAATAATAATAATAATAATAATAATAATAATAATAATAATAATAATAATAATAATAATAATAATAATAATAATAATAATAATAATATAATATTTCTGAGCAATACATTAAACATAAAATTAAAATCATGTAAAATATTGAATATATTTTTATCTTAAAAATCTAAAATTTATTTTTCACATATTGATCGTTTATTATCATCTATTATAATATATAATTTTTAAATATAATTAATTATTATTATTTATATTTATTATCGTTATTATTTTTTTGTTAATTATTAAAACAGTAATACATTATATAATAATGATAATAATAATAATAATAATAATTATTATTATTATATTTTACTCTTTATTTAAAATATTTAAAAAAATATTTTCAATACTGATAATTGAATTTTCAAAAAAAAAATATTTAGTATAAAAAAAATAAGTAAAGCATAACACAAATGTCAAAAAATTATTTATATATATATATACTGTATATATAATTAAATAAAACATTATTTAAATAAACAATATATGATTTTAAATATACATATATATCATAAATAATTTAATTAATATTCTCTCTCTCTCTCTCTCTCTCTCTCTCTCTCTCTCTCTCTCTCTCTTAGAGCAAACATTATATAATACATGTATTTTTTGTTCACATATATAAATATTTCAGGTTTTTTTAGTGTTAAATAAACTTTGGACTCTCTTTTTTTTTTGTTTGTTATCAAATTATCATAAGTGACAGTAACTCATGAAATAACTCTCTCTCTCTCTCTCTCTCTCTCTCTCTCTCTCTCTCTCTCTCTCTCTCTCTCTCTCTCTCTCTCATTCACACTCACCCACTCACTCACTATGACATCGACACAAATATATTGAAATTGCATTTAAACTTTTTTTTTATTATTATTTTGTTGGAAAATACAAAAGAGTACTCTCTCTCTCTCTCTCTCTCTCTCTCTCTCTCTCTCTCTCTCTCTCTATATATATATATATATATATATATATATACAGTAATATATAATACAAGTAAATAAAAAAAACTTTAGTTTACTATTCAAGTCATCACTGAGTTTATTGAATTAAAAATATACAGAAATAATACTAATAATAATAATATATAATAAAATGAAAGTCTTATTTGTTATGTATTTAACACTACAGTACTATACAGTAGTTTATATATATATATATACTCATTCATCATTGATTATCATTTATACATACAGTTTGCAGCAAAAAAAAATACACACAAAGTTTGCAAACATTATACTATACTGTATATACTGTATATGTATAATGTATACTAAGTTATTGTTGTATTCAATACCATGTTTAAGACGTTAATAAATATTTTATTCATTTATGTTTTTATTTTATTTTATTTTATTATCGGTTTGTCATTAGTATTGAATGATTTAAATGACAGTATTATTTATATTATATAATTTATATAATGTTTGACTCTCTCTCTATCTCTCTCTCTCTCTCTCTCTCTCTCTCTCTCTCTCTCTCTCTCTCTCTCTCTCTTTATCCAATTTTATTTTTGGTTGTTTTATTTTATTGGGATTTACATAAAAGCTAAAATTGATTTTAACATCATTTAATGTTGTTGTTAATTGATGACCATTAAATTTTTATCTATACATTATATATATAAAAATATAATACAATGACCAATAATTATCATAAATTTTAATAGCATCATCATCATCAACATCATCATCGTAATACACATAACGATAATAATTGTATTGTATTTTAAAACCATTTAATAATCTATTGGTACATTTAGCATATATATATATATATATATATAATTAAAATTTTCAATAAATTTATATATTAAATTACAAATAATTTATTTGACATATAATAAAAACTGATTTGTAAATAATTGTAATTAATTATAATATTATTTTTTATATACAATAACATTAGTATAACAATGTATATAATATAATATAATTCTAAGATTACAATAGTTTAGTATTTTTTGGAAAAAAAACTATAGTTTTTATTTAATTTTTACTATTAATATATTTTATTAGCTTTTTTTTGCTATCAAATAAGTTTTTTAGTGGTCTAATCAAATCAATAAATTCTTGCTAAAACACAATTGATTTCAATAACATAGAGAGAGAGAGAGAGAGAGAGAGAGAGAGAGAGAGAGACGGAAAGAGAGATCATGAGATCAATGGCTTAAAATAGTGGCCAAAAATTTTTGATGTGTTTCGACACAACAATACAAAAAAAATAAAATAAAAAATAATGAGTAGTAGTAGTAGTAATGTATCGATTTGTAATCATGACTATTGTTAAACAACTACTACTACTACTACTAGTAGAGTACAAATGTAATACATTTTGTGGTAATCAATGTTTTTTTTTGTAATATATATAAATACAATCTCTCTCTCTCTCTCTCTCTCTCTCTCTCTCTCTCTCTCTCTCTCTTCAAAACTTTCAAAGTCCCCCTTCAAAAAAATATAGAGTAGAAAACCCGCTGAAAAAATAATAGTTTGGAAACCTTTTTAAAGTAGAAACCATAAAATAAATTGAACTGTTAATTGGTTTTAATATATATACAGTATATATATATTTGATGAGTGATTTGGTTTGATTAGCAAATTTAAAACAAAAAAATTATTTTCTAATATTACTGTTTACATGAAAAAAACTAACGGTTCGGTTATATAAATATATCCCAGATTTTTAACATTTTACTTATTCCCCGTGGTTTCGGTTTGTTAATTGGGTGGCAAAAAAAATCTCTACTTTATAGCTATTGATGTGGAGAGGGATGGAGAGAGAGAGAGAGGACGGGTATTACAAATGGCATATAAGTGTTGTAGGAGTCATCCCCTTATAGTAGGAGTAGTGCTAATGAAATTTACATCAAACAGAGTACAGAGTATTAATACTACAATAATATATATATATATATATATTTAATATATATAATAGTAGTCGCGACTAGTTTTTCATTTTGAATATATATATATATATATATAATATATATAATTTCATTCAAACTATTTCTCTATTTAAATATACATTTCTCTATACATAGAGTACTACTACTAAAAGTGTGTAAACTAAATGCTCTTAAACTTAAAATGCAATTTTCAGACAACTTTTATGATTTTTCCAATGAAAATGATAATCAAAAAATGAGACACACATTAGTACTCAGCAAAAAAAAGTTTTTTATTTTTTTAATACTCATATTTACTCTCTTTAATAGTAGTTTTTTGTGTGTGTAAGATATATATATATATATTAACGTAGATATTGTATAATAGATTTAAAGCAATCCTTTTTTTTTGTTTGTATTCAAAGACTTTTTTTTTGATACTTTATATTTGATTTTTTTTCTTACTATCCCTTAGTATATGTCATAATAATAAAACTAAATGCAAATAATTTCATACATATATCGTATATATTGTATAACAAAACAAAAATTTGTGTGTGTGTGTGTGTGTTATCTTTCAACTATTCAACATTGATTTTAATATATATTTTTATTTTATCTTTATTATATATAATACAGTATATAATATATAATACAATATACGTATATATAAAAAGTTAAACGATAGGCTCCTTAGTATTAAAAAAATACAATCATTATTTAAATTATATGTTCAATAACTATATATTGTATATAACATATATAACACACAACAACGACAATAATAATAATATCAATAACAATGCCTACAATAATATAATATAATATATAATAGTATCAATGATTATAGTTTTTATAATAAATTCAATCAAAAATTTTTTTACAATAAATTCCAATAACTTTTGCTCTTATTTTTTATATATATATATACTATTTAGATGATGAACACAATATATATATATGGCTATTGTATTATGTATTATATAATACTGTATATATATATATACAGTGTGTATATATATAACACCAAAATAAATTACAATACAATACAATAATACATTACATACATATACACACATATACTGTACATTGTATTGATGAACATACATAGTGTATATAATATAATGTAAAAATATAAGAAATTTTTTGTTATATATATATAACTTTTTCTATTTATTATTAAAATTATTGGATTTTATTTTTTTAGACGACGACAAATCTTGTACTCATATTGTATTGTATACTAGTTTTTATCGTATATACATATTGTGCACACTATATACCGTATATGTATATATATTGATATAAAACTGTATATACATCCCACCAATAACTTAATAAATATATAAATATATATATATATATATATATTGTATACATATATCTTGTATCTTATATGTATATAGTGTAAAGTAATGGTTGCGATAAATTCATAATCAATAGACTATATATATACAGTATATACTGTATATATATATATTCAAAGAGTGTCATCACTTGTATACAGTCTTTTCCATCATCTCTTCCATCATTTCCTGGAAATTGACTTTTTTTTATATATATATTATATATTATCGTTTGGATTAAGTCTTTTTCATCTAATAATTCACACATCAATTCACAACAACCCATAAACAGGACAAACCCATCAAATTTGATTTACACTATACTGTATACTGTACTGTATTAATATGGTATGAATATATATGATATACAGTATATGATACACACACACACACACATTAGCAATCGTATTATTATGAATTATATGTATGTATATGTATGTGTGTGTGTGTGTGTGCATGTGCATGTATGTGTGTATGTGTGTATGTATGTGTGTATGTATGTATGTGTGTATGTATGTGTGTATGTGTGTGTGTATGTATGTGTGTATGTATGTGTGTATGTATGTGTGTATGTATGTGTTGACTAAATCTCTCTCTCTCTCTCTCTCTCTCTCTCTCTCTCTCTCTCTCTCTTACTCTCATTATATAACTTATAAGATATAATGGGTTAATACCTAATACTTGCGTATTTAATGTATAGTAAATATGAAAAACCCGACAACACTTAAATTGGGTTCACCATTACGACTACAGTACTAACCAATTGGGTTGACAATTGAGAGCTAGTTATATATATATAATTACATAATCAGTGTGTGTGTGTGTGTGTGTAAACTAAGTGTAAGATAGTGTGGGACAACACTAGAGAGAGAGAGAGAGAGAGAGAGAGAGAGAGAGAGAGAGAGAGAGAGAGAGAGAGAGAGAGAGAGAGAGAGAGAGAGATTAACTATTTGATCAAAAATTAGTGTTAAATTTGATGTGACAATTGTTTGACTACAACACAAATCAATTAGTGATTGCAAAACAAACACATACTGAGAGAGAGAGAGAAAGAAAGAGAGACATACCGTATATATATATATATTATATGAACTTAAATGCACTGCCAGTATATAAGTTAAAACGTTAAGATAATTAACAATATATATATAAAAGTTTGCTTTACTTTTATTTTAGATGTCATTCACCAGCAATTCATTTATCACATAACACACACACTCACTCACACACACACACTCACTCACATACACACACTTTACAACCATTAGTTAAAACTACAAAACATACTATATATTTATATATATATATATATATTTGGTATTTAATCTTTATATATACAGTTGTATATAGTATTACAGTATACAACAACACAACTACTGTTTAGTATATAACCCAACAGAGAGTTAAAGAGTGAGTGAGTGAGTGAGTGAGTGAGTGAGTGAGTGAGTGAGTGAGTGAAAGAGAGAGAGAGAGAGAGAGAGAGAGAGAGAGAGAGAGAGAGCAACAAAAAAATCTTTTACTCAAAATTCTTGGTGTGATATGAATTGTTTGTCTGCTGTGAAATGAAAATAATAATAATAATAATAATAATAATAATAATACTTTTCGTTAGTTTGTTCGGTGATTGAAAAGAATCTGAAGAATCTCTCGGCTCTAAACCAATCAAAACACACACACAAACACACAGAATATTCTTTACAAACCATCTTATTCTTCATCATCTCCTTCTTCTTCATCTTCGTTGTCATCAATGGTTATCAAATGAAAATTTTTTATTTTTTTTTCTCTCTCTCTCTCTCTCTCTCTTAGTCTATCTTTGTCTCTCTTAGTCTCTCTTAGTTTCTCTCTCTCTCTCTCTCTCTCTCTCTCTCTCTCTCTCTCTCTCTCTCTCTCTCTCTCTCTCTCTCTTTCTTAGTCTCTCTCTATCGCTCTCTCTCTCTCGCTCTCTCTTTCTCTCTTTCTTTCTCTCTCTCTCTCTATCGCTCTCTCTCTCTCTCGCTCTCTCTTTCTCTCTTTCTTTCTCTCTCTCTCTCTCTCTCTCTCTCTCTCTCTCTCTCTCTCTCTCTCTCTCTCTTTCTCTCTAAAATTCACTCAACCTATCATAAAATTTTGTGTGATTTTTTGTTTCTGGGGTTAACTTTTTAGTTTAAAACAAATCAATTATATTTTTTTATATATATAGTATATTATATATATTGACATTTAAGGCAATTTCCCGTTACATTCACACACACACAATGAACATAATAAAAAAATTTAATTTATTATAACTTTTTTATTATTATTATTTTGTTGGTTAGTTCTGAGAGAGAGAGAGAGAGAGAGAGAGAGAGAGAGAGAGAGAGAGAGAGAGAGAGAGAGAGAGAAATAAAACATTGATTTATCAATAAAACAAAATAATAATAATAATAATAAAGTTATCCTTGTAGTTTTTAAAATGATAAAAAAATTTAATTTATTATTAAGTTATTTTTGTTTAATTATATTACAAATTAGCAGAATAAATATATCAATAATTTTATCATTATAACTAATTTTTTAAAATTATATTTTAAGTTTATTATTATTAATTTTTTCAATTACATTTATGCAATCAATCACTATATAGATATATAAATTATTTTTTAATAATATACTATTGAAAACAATTTGCATAATAAATCAGTGTATATTAAGTACTGTATAATATAACAAAAAAAATACTATAAGTATATTAAATATATGATTAATTAAAAACACGTTAAAATAAAAAAAAATAACTTACACTTACTGTATATATATATATATACAGTAATATCATAATAGATTGACAATTATTTTGTCGTTTACTAACTAAAACATCAAATATTATAACAACAAAAAAAAATAATAATAAAATAATAGTGAGAGAAAAAAATATAACAAAACAAATAGTCATCACTTATACATCAGAGAGTCATCACACATACTCTCTCTCTCTCTCTCTCTGTGTGTGTATGTGTGTGTGTGTGTGTGTGTAATACAGTATATATATATATATCCAATATATTTATAAATACAGTATTATATATATAAAAAAAAAAAATTTTTTTGACGACAATATTTGTTAGTCGACACCAAAAAAAATATGCCCTAAAAGTCAATGGTTTTCGAGGACAAGTATCCTTTCGGGACAAGTATGTAGTACTACTGCACACATACAGTATAAGTCACATGAGTGTCATTTATAACAGTATAGTACAGTACAAGTGTATTGATATGTGTTGTTTAAAAAACTGAGAGATACTTTACTGTATTATTTTTAGGCTATTTTTATTACATATATTTTTTATTATATCGATAACAACTACAATATTATATATATATATATAATACTACTATAAGTCTATAACTAAACAAAACTCTATTGTATTTATTGTTTAGAAATTTGTCTAACAATTTGTTAGTCATTAACACACAAAAAAATTACTAAAAAAAAATATTAATAATTTTATTGTTGTTAGGTTTTTAAATCAAATATTGAATAAATAAATAAATAAACTTTTAATTAATTTTTTTTGTTGAAAAAATGGATATTAAAAATTATATAATATTTTATTCAATTATAATAAAATAATATTTTTTTTATTTCTATTTATTTTTATGAATATTATTATTTTTTTTAATTAAATAAATTTTATAAAAACTAAAATTTTAAATAATATATAAAATAATAATTAAATAAATAGTAATTGTACAATTTTTTGTACATTTACCTGGAGCAATTATATGTTTGATTACAATAATTTTAGCATAGATTTATAAAAAATAACATATATTGATATAACTAGCTTAATAGTAAATTTAATTAATTAATTAAGTCATATCTAGTTAATTACAATATTATTAATATCAAACATATAATAAATACATAATAAAAATGTAAAACTAATAATAAATTAAAATAAAACTATTTTTTCATATAAAGTTAATTAGTTTAATATATCCATTGAAAATATTAAATTATGATATGTATGTTAAACATTATAAAAAAATATAAATAAAAAACATTTTGAGATTAATCTATCGTGAAATATATATATATTATATATAATTTAATTATCTCAATAAATAACAACATAATAATAATATTACTATCATATAAAATTAAAACAGTAAATATAATGGTAGATAAATTTTGATCATTTTATATGAAAATTAAAAAAAAATAGTTTTTATTAATTTAATTAAAATTATTTAAAATAAAAAATTATTTTTAAATCAAGTTTCCGTTTATAATATTAATTATTGTTAATAAATATATATTAGAAATATATTATTATTATTATTTAAAAATATTATTGATAAATAGTTTATTTTTAAAAATATATTCAATTATTACAAAATTAATTAATAATTAAATCAAAACATATTAATAGTATAGATTTTTTGCAATTTTTATTTTATTTTAACTAATTAACTATAAGTGTATTTCAATTTAGTTTTTAATTATAATTATTATTATTATTATTAGCTACAGTATACTTACAGTAAAATTATACAACTAAATCACACACACACACTATCATTAGTAGTATTATTATTGTAGTATTAAAATACAAATACATTATATACTAATACTATAATAATTTTTCCACTATTATCACCTGTATATATCAAATGTATGCAATAATTGTAGTGCCACTTGTAATTTTAAGTTTAAATACATTAAAATATACTTAACTAAACTCATTAAAAGTGTGATTTCAAAATTGATTTATATATATATATATAATAAAAATATAATATATATAAAATCCTAATCTTGTGACTCTCTAAAAATATTAAAAATATTATTATAATATTTATAAAATTTATTATATATATTAAAATATATATTAATTTATTTACTCTCAACTTAAGCCTATCTTATTTATATATATATATAAATAAATACTGAAAAATATTTATATGTATATAATTTAATGCACATTTAAAATAATAATAATGATAATATTTTTTTCCATATAAGTGGTATCAAACATACTTTAGATTTGTTGGTAAATAAATAGACTAAATAAATATATATATATATATATTACTGTATATTATATGTAAATACAAAAACAATATATATATATTGATATTTATTTAGCAATTTAATTTGATTGATATGCTCTTTAAATACACTATAATAGACTGTATTATTGATATAATTAATATATATATATATATATATATATATATATTAATTTATATATAGCCAACACTTTCAAAGTTCAATTATAAAAGTTACTAATAATAGCAAATAATTAATTTATTAGAAGACAACAAAAAATGTGATTAAAATAAAAGATGACATCAAAAAAAAATATTAATTTCAATTAATTTGGTAAACATTTTCATTGACGTTATTTTATTTCAATTTATATACAGTTTATATATAGATATAATAAAATTATCAATTATCTTATATATTGTATTGTATTTACATTACATTGCAAAACTATAGATACATTACATTGAAACTATAGTTTTATAATAATTTAGATTTTTTTTCAAAAAAAAAAAAAATAGTAATTATTATTGATTAGACAACAACAACAATAAATGATTATAATATAGTAATTATTATTATTATCATTATTACTATTATTATTATGAAATCACATTATTTAACAGTTTTATGATTAGTTTGTTTAAACTTGTGATAATTTTAATTATTATTATTATTATTATTACATATAAAAAAATATAAGTCAATAATAATAATAGACTGTTCTAGTTACATTTAATTTTTGTTTGTTTGTTAAATAATTGACATTAATAATAATTGCTACTTAATATTTGAAATAAATTATTTAATAATAATTATAATAAAAGTAATAAAATATTTATTAAAATATATGATATAATAAACTAATCAAATATATATAATGGAAGTGAAAAAAATAATTAGAGGTAACTATATATACATATTATTAAATAAAAAAAACAAACTATTATTTGTATATTACTTTTTTATAAAACTAATTATAATAATAATTATAACAATAATTTTAAATTAAATTTTTATTATATGTACTGATAGGCGAAAATCTAAGCGTACGGTTAGATGACAGCGAGTATCGTATCGATAGACTTCATAAAGTATTTTACCGATTGATCCGAAATGTTATCATATTTTTCATCGGTTTCGGTGCACCACTGGATCCGTGGCTCAAATCAAACGACATATACAGACAACTATTGGACAAACATCGCCGACTGTGGCTATACTATCGCCTATATTGTTGGCTATTGACACACATATGTCTAGTTTTGAACATATCGTCGCTTATCTATCTATTAGTTTGGCTAAACAAGGATGTGTCGGAGCTATGCCAACAACTCGTCCAATTAGTCTGGAGTTTGTCGGCCGTAGTGGCCATCGATTCGAGCTATCATTATCGACGGTCAACCCTACTGGAGGGTACCTGTCATAAGACTGACCAAATACTTGAAGATTGTCCGAAAATTGCCCAAAACTCTCATCAATACCTACTCTACGACATCAAAATACCTTTACATTTGAATTTCATCAAACATTTCTATAAAATCTATTCAATACCCAAACTGACATCATTTGTCAAACTGTTTATGTTTTCAATTATATTCAATTTGTATCTATATATTGAACTTGTGGTCAACTACAAGACAATTACTATTGAAAAAATTTTAAACCTATTTATGTTTATGAATATATTCATCGTAACGGTTAATATATTAATTTATCTGGCATTTTGTCTGGTATTTAGCAACAAATTCAGGCATTTAAATCAATTTATTAAATCATTGAAAGAAACAAAAAATACAACAGTCGACCAATTGTTTATCATATCTAAATGGTATATAAATTTTTTTTAAATATTATTATAATATATAACTTAATAGATACTTATCTAATAATATTATTATTTTTTTATATTTATATTTGACAGGTATAGCCATAATTGTTCAAAAGTTACAAAATTTGATCAAACATTTAACATGTTTATCGTTACATTTTACATATCGATAGCATTCAATATAATTGTATCGATATTTGGTATTATATTGCATACAAATGTCAAAATTGATCCATCATTAGATAATCATAATAGTATTTTATTGTATAATATATTTTATTATACATTTATTGTATGCAATACACTACTGTTTATAATCTTGGCTATTATAACATTTATGACTGCAAGCAATATCAGTGGTAAAGCTAATAGAATTGAACAAATAGAAAGTTTCTAGAAAAATTTCCCTTAAAAATGTTTCTAGAAAAATTTCACTGAAAAAGTTTCTAGGAAAATTTCTATAGAAATTTAACTTTTTATTTTTATACTATGGGATCCCCATATTAACTATAGTTAAAATAATATTGTATAGTACAGTACTATACAAATACAATAGCTATATATTAATTAATTAATTATAATTATTTAATATATAATTAGTTTTGTAAAAATGTATTTAAAAAATACAATAATTTAATTAATTAATTATTACATTAATTTAATAATTAAAATAATAATAATATTTACGGTAATGTATTGGTTATATTTTTATAGCAAATATCTAGAGATAACAAAATTAAAATGGGGAGGGGGGGGGTTGGATCCCATAGATAGAAATTATTATTTTTGATAGAAACTTTCTAGAAAATTTTCTCTATATTATTTTATACAATATTTTATTTTTTTTGTTGCCAACACTAGGTAAAGCCGACAAAACACGTAAACTGATTGAAGATTATGTAACCTCAACAACATTTGACAAACGGTGTATCGAGTTTAACATCGAGTATCAGCACCTGTACACTACATGCCTGTCCAAACCGGTAACGCTGACATTGTTTGGGTTCGGATCGATCACTAAAGTATCGCTGGGTATGGCACTGATAGCCTGTTTGCCGTACATACCGGATATCGTTGAGTTTAGTTTGGAGCATAAGATCCCAATCAATCAGAAAGATTTAAATCGTTATATCAATCGGTTTGTCAACGAAACACTTGATGGCGGCAACAATGATGATGATAATGATTGACATCAATATATAGATAGATAGTTATCCACAAAAAAATCAAACCATAAACTTATTGACCATTGTTTTTGTAATAATAATAATAATAAGAAAATAAATGATGACATTATGTGTTTTGATATGTCTCTCAATATAACGTTATATACAATATATTGATATATCATATATTAAACAACAACAACAAAAAAAACAAAATAAATAAATATCAATCAATCATCAAGTTTTATAATATTGCTAATAAAATTGTTATATATATATATAAACAGCATATATATATATATACTGTATATTTTTGTCTGTAAATAAAATATTTAATTTTTGTTTTGTATAATAAAATCATTTTTTTTAACTAAAAAATAGATTATTATTGTTTAGTTTTTCAAATTTAAGTTACAGTAATTAAATTTATATATAAGTACCAGCACATAAAAATAATATACAATTATTTAGTTATTTAGTTATTTTTTTTTTGAATTAATAGGATATGTTAGGTATACCTAATATAAAAAATTAAACATTTAAAGTTAAAATATTTTTTTTATTATTAAAATCAATAATTTTAATTTTAGTTGTCAATCGTTATTGTCATCAGTTTCATCAACTGTTTCCAACCAATCATTATCTATACAATAGTCAATTGGTTTACCATCTGAATTGTGGGGATGAGTACATGTTTGTATAGTAGTATTACAGCAAACAGTTATACAAGTAGTATAACCATCAGGACATTCATAGTAACCGTATTTACTGACCGATGATTTTACGATCATTTCTTCATCATATTTAACATCAGTTGATAGCATATCTAAATATAAATATATTATTATTATTATTATAAGATTTATTATAAAAAATATTATTGGTTTTCAATAACTAAAAAAAATAATAATTAAAAATATTATTGTAAAATACATACCAAAATTGATAATGATAATAGTAGTAATAAACAAAATTATTATGCGCATTTTGTTTTCAATAAAAATAATTATTAATTATTTAAATGATATGTTTAAATAATTTTTTTAAATAATATAATTGTATATATTATGTGAAAAAATAATAATAATTTATAACGTAGTACTAAATATATAGTAGATAATTGATTTTAAATTAATTAATTAATTAATTATTATTATTGTTAATTTAATATGGTTATTTTTTTAATAATAATTAATTAAATACCATATTTGAAATATTGATAATACTGTACAGTAAATACATATAAATAAATAACATATACATTAAGTTTTTTTTTTAAAAAAAATAATTTATCTAAAAAATATATATATTTAAAAAAAACCTCTAATATTATGATCACAATTAAATACACTGGCATTTGGACAGTCAGTATTGTTGTTGTTGTCATATGTTTAGTACAGAAGCTATACATGAATACCTGGTCCGTCCGAGCGGACCATCAAATGACTGCCGCCAACGTCGACACCGAGTGTATGACCAGTCGGTTGCTGGCCGTAGACGAAAGCGGTAGCAATTTGTTTGTTATCGGCGACCGACGCAACAGGTTTCTGGTCTCGCGAGACGAATACGACTATTATTGTTCAGTACGTCAGTCGTGGCTCAGGGATATCGACGACTATGTAAGGCATTGTCTACCCAGACATACAACCCAGCGATTGGTAACCAGAAAATTGGTTAATCAAATGCGTCTACAATCCGGTAAACTATGCAATCGTACGGTTACGCCAACCAAACAATTGTTTGCTAATACTGTTTGTATTAATAAGGTTTGTGTTGAAAATTGAAATGTTATACAAAATATAATAATAATTATTATTATTATTATTAATTAATTA
Organism: Oppia nitens; assembly: GCF_028296485.1. Lineage (NCBI taxonomy): Eukaryota > Metazoa > Arthropoda > Arachnida > Sarcoptiformes > Oppiidae > Oppia > Oppia nitens. The sequence goes on along the minus strand of NW_026533224.1, from coordinate 343,611 downwards.
ATTTAAAAAAAAATTAGAACTATAATTATTAGTACATAAAATTAATTCAATACATTATAAGTTATATATATATGTCAGATTAGACTGTAGTTGATTTGTTTTGAATAGTTATCACTTAATAATTAAAACTTATTTGAATTAAAAAACATTTATTTTATTTAATAAAAACTTTTAAAAACAAAATACAGTATAATGTATGTACAGTATATGTGATACACAAACTGGAGTTAAACGAGAGGTACCGATAACTAGTTGTCCTCTCATTTATATACAAAAATAGTTGTCAATTGATTAACATATAGTGGGGTCAGTTTGACCTAGATTATTGTTTATTGTTTGATTTTATATTGTATTGATATATGTATGTATGTGTGCTTACAGTATGTTTTGTAAATGTATTTAATTATAAATTGTTAAACAAAAATAGATATAATAAAAGTTAATGTACAGTATATTTATGAATATACTATCGGTGTATATGATATACAATTAGAAATAGTGGGATAAAAGTATCGGCATATTTGTGTTCAAAGTTTAGTACAGATATTTAAAACTATTTCTAAAATTATAGCTAAATTGAAATATCAATTGTTAACTTAGTATAACTTAAATTCATAGAAATGTTAATATCATTTATTTAAAATATTGAATTCATAATAATCATAAAAATAATGTTAACTTAAATGTCTATATATCTGACATATATATATAGTATTTATATATATATATATAAAATTAGATAATTTATTATAACAATTAAATTAGTTATATAACTAAATTAGATTTGTTTAAAATAAGTAATAAAAAATAAGTAATAAAAAATAAGTAATAAAAAAATAAACATAGATAACAATTTTTATTATTTTATAAAAAAAATTCATATAATAGTATATAATTAGATTTTAATTTTTTTTTTAAATATATACAGATTTTCAATTTAAAAATATAAAACATAATTATTTAGTTGGAATAATAATTATTATTAATATTTATTACAACAACATTAACAAACAAACAAAAATAATAACAACAATTATTTTTCTAGTTATGGTAACTAAAACAGACACTTATTTTGCTAGAAATAAATAAAACTAAAAAATAATAATAATATAATTACCAGTAGTATAGTATAGTAATAATAATAATATTATAACCTGTTTTGTGTTATTAAAGCTAATGTCCAAAAAATTATGTTATAATTAATTATTTAAAAAGATATATATATATATTTATATTTATATATATATTTATCTATACTGTATATTATATTACATAATCAGGTCATCGATGATCTGCATCACTGTATGGAAGATATGATTGATTACATGGGTTTCATTGAGCACCGGGTTGTGGGCATCGAAAAACTAACTCATCTTTGTTGGTAAATATATACATATATATCAATATATATATAAATAGTTAGAAATATATGAATCCATTTATCATTAAAAATATTAAATATAATAATAATAATAATAATAATATATAACACTATTAGCTATGAATAATTAATTATCAGAATATTTCTCAATTTTTTTTTTAATATTTTGGTTACAGTTTTGCATTTATTCTATAAATATAAGTTAATTAATTAATTATATTATTATTATTATTATTAAATAAAATAAACCATAAACTATATGTAGAGAAAATAATTTTTAACTTATATAATAATATACAGTATATATTTTTTTATTTAATTAAATTTAGTTTATTTTTAATAATAATTTATATTAATTAATATTTCGAATATATATATATAGAAAAATTCTATAACTATTTTATGTTTTGTGAAAAAAATATTTTATCTTATATTTTATTATTATTATTATTATTCATATTATGTTATGCTATGTTAAATCCATAATATATATATATAAATATAATATGATATATCATTACTTATTATTATTATTATTATTACTATAGTAGCTATATGTCAATGAGAAACTGTAGCCAACATATACTTAATACTAAATTGAAGCGATCGTGTTATGAGACAATTGAATGGTTTAATCAACTTATGTCTGGCTATAGTCTAACGTTTTTCAAGCAATTTTGTTTGACTCAACAAAACTGTTTTCAAAGTGTTTGCAAATCGTTGACCACTTATCATAATAAGACTATCATTGATGGAGGAGATGGAGTAGAGAGAGGACAGGGAGTAGAGAGAGGAGAGGGAGGAGGAGGAGAGCATCGTATAAGAGATAAATCAATTTTGCCGACTATTTTCAAAACGATGATCAATACAAATATGTAGTTATATATATAAATTTATTTATATATCAATATATATATAACATAAACCCGTTATATATATAATAGTTTTCGTTTATTATTTTTTCATATATAAAACATTTGATGATAAAATAAATGATGTCTAAAAAATAAATAAATATATATTGATATGTATAAATATATATATATTGATGTATATAAATATATATTATGTACTATATATTTGTTGTTGTTGTTGTAAATATAATTTATTAAATTTTGATTAATAATATTGAAAACTTTTTTTAAAAAAATGGTATTATTATAAAAATGTTTTAATTAATTATATACTGTATGTAATGGATAACCCGATTTATATGATATAAGGCCATAAAATCTATTCAATTTCATATTTTAACATTTATTACTAATAGATATTCAATATTATTATTTTCTAAGATTTACAATTATTATTTCATATTATTCTCAACTTATCAATAATCTTATGTTTAATCAATAATCTATGTTAATATGATATGACTATAAAAGGGGGTGAAAAAGAGGGAAAGAGTGTGCAGTAGTCAGTATGCAGAGTAGTTAGCAGTGTGTGCTATGCTGTCGTAGAGGGAAGTCATGTTAAGATCCGAGTGTTAAAAGGGTGTGCTATTGAAAAGTCATAAATTATAATATCATTTATTTTATATTTTAATTATACATGTATTTAATCTAATTATCAATGAATTTAAGTGTTTAATAAAAGTATTTTGAATAAAGAGAAGTATTTCATTAAATTAGTAAATAAGTTATGAATATACGAAAACATGTGTTTATTATGAGTGTAACAGTGATTATGAGTGTTGTAATAGTAGTCTAATCGATTCAACCGACATAGAGAACATAGAGATCTATATTTCTAAGAATAAGGATATCTATAGACCGGATATATTTTCCGAAAGATACCCCGAGTACCAGAAGTTCATCAATTTGAGCTATAGTTCCTTGAAGTGGATTCGACTAAACCCCTGTCCACTACAAGTGGTGGAGGCGCCAGTCGTCTATAGATATAGATAAAAGAAGAAAGGTGTCCTAACCAAGTGGTGGAGGCGCCGATCGTCAATAGATATCAGAAGATAAAAAAAAAGAGAGGTGTCCTAACCAAGTGGTGAAGGTGCCATAGAAGAGAAGACAGAGGATCTTCAAGAAGTAGACCAGATTGTCTGCTAAAATAAGAAGTTTCTTAAACACGTGTACCAGATTGTCACGAGTTTTGAAACTAAGACTTTGGACCAGATTGTCTACAGATAATCAGATAATAGAAAGAGATATAGATATAGAAGATGTCGCGGGAAATCGTTAGACATTATTTAGGGCTACAAGAATTTTTGGGTGAAGATTTTGATCCCAATATGACACTCAACGAAATATCAGAAATCATCTCAGGATTCAACCACAGATCAAATGAAGAGAGTTTTGAAGACACGGTCATAGAAAATGACAAAACGAGAAATATACGACAAGTGGTGGATGAAAATATGTTTGAAACAGAAGCACCGCTTATTGAACCTCAAGAGACAGATAATAGAAGAAACTTGAGTGCAATTAAAGAAATAGAAGAGTTATTAGGAACCAGTGATTTAATAGATAACTCTAATCAAGACTATACAGAAATAGAAGGTCTTCGAGAACAGGCAGAGATATTAACCACTTCTCAACAAGACTTCATAAGAAAAGAAATAGCGAAAACCGAAGAAAGGTTAAAATTATTAAACGTTTATCAGAGCCGAATAGCACAAGGAAAGCCACCCATAAGTCCCGAAACATTAAATGATTACCGAAAGAGATTAGAAGCCGAAAAATCGACTAAAGAGGCGAAGAGTCCGCAAATGCCTATTTTGGAGAAGCAAACGGAACAGAAAAAGTCGGACATAACAAACCCAAAGACATTACAGAAAAGACATCAATTTGAATCAACAGCTATAGAAAGAGACAGACAACCGCTGGAACCGAAAATAATTCAGAAGCAGCCGTTGAAGACGACATTAACTAAGCATATCAATGCCACAGGAAATGAAATATATTTAGACAAAGAGTCAAAATCTCAGCAAAAGACGACTACAAATGTAGAAAATAAGACGACAGAAACCATATATTCAGATAATGTATTGAAAGACTGGGGAATAACGAAGTCAAAGACGACATCATTTCCGAGAGACAGTCAATACGATTGGATTACAACAGATCCTAAAGTGGATAACAAAAAGAAACAGAAGGTTATATCAAGTATTGAAGTAGCAGATGACCAAATAAATGAAGATTTAGATGACTATAAAGAAGATTCACCACCTCGTAGAGTGAATATTTACAAACAGAAGCAATCGACACCAATAGAAGACGATCAAGGAGTAGATCCAATGATCTTATTAGTCGATAGATTGGGAGAAATTTTGGAAGATAGAAAGATGCCAAAGAGTCACTTCGGTAAAGCGCCAAAATTCAACGGAAAGGAAGAAGAAGCGAGTGATTGGTTAACTAACTATAATCGTTTCGCTAAGACACAGCAATGGTCATCAAAGAGCAAAGTGAAGAACGTTAATCAGTATTTAGAAGGAAATGCATTAGACTTTTATGACTATAAATATCCCGAAAATAATCCAAAAGATTGGGAAGATTTCGAGGAAAAGTTCAGAGAATGGTATGGTTTGGGCGAAGGTCAAGACACAGCTTATAACCAATTATCAACTGCATGTCAAAGAGCAGATGAAAGACCATCGGAGTTCGTTACAAGAATATTAGGATTGTCGAAGAAGATTCAAGGAGACAATACCTTAACAGTGATGAATCGTATTAGAGTTGGATTGAGAGACAACTATTTAATCAATCAAATATCGATGGCAAAGAATCCAGAAGAAGTCAGGATATATTTACGAAACAGAGAAATGACTGAAAGACTTCGAGGACAGAATGAACCGAAGAAACCATATCCAAGAAGGGATATCACTTTCAGATCAAGAAATAGAGACAACAGAGAAGATTCAACCGGACATATCAAAGCCGGCAATGAACTAAGAGAGAATAAACAATCATTTTATTGTTTCAATTCTGGAAAACCAGGACACATGTCAAGAGACTGCAGATCACCGAGAGATCGGGAAAACAGTCAGAAAAGATATGAAGAATGGCTAAAAACGAAAGAACCTTTAAATGAGAAAATCGTAGAAAAACCGAGAAATTTTTATAACAAGAATCAAAGAAACTTCAATCGAAATAATAAAGAGCCGAGAAGTTATGACAGTGGAAGTCATATCTCAAGTGGGAGGGAATTAGTGCCAGTGCAGCCAAAAGAAGTTGATCCGTGGAAAGACCCGGCAATTGCAAAGCATTGGTCTACTTTCAACTATGAGAAGACAATGGAGGAAGTCTTAGAAAGATTAGATTTAGGAAATGTACCCATCATCCAGACGTTAGTCGATGGAATACCAGTCAAAGCGTTAACAGACTCTGGATGCAGTATAACGATTATAAACAAAGAATTAGCAGAAGCTTTAGGAAAGCGATTGAAACCGTGGCCAAGAAGAGCTATGGAAACAGCTGACGGAAGAACGACTTATCCATTAGGATATATCGCAAGTGTGAGAATATCGATGAAGAATAAGAGTTTGAATATAGCAGTAGCTGTATCCAACATAAAGAATCCGCCAGTGATATTAGGAAATGACTTTTGCGAGTCAATGAATTTGGTGTGTATATGGAAGGGAAGAATGATAAGAGACGCTGAAGATTGCTTAAATGAGAAATATCTGAAGTATCTCAAGAGTTCCGAATGTTCAGTACCGCCGTATAGAAGTGTAGTATCAACGAGAAAAGAAAGTTCAATGGTTGTTGCAGCGGCCAAAGAAATTATAAATTCATGGCCTAATCAGCGATGGATTATTAAGAATGACGGTTACGAAGAGTATCAAAGAAAAGAAAAGAACGATAATGGAAAGACATTGTCGAGTATGATTGTGACTGAACCGACAGATAGTTCGAACCAAGAGTCGGACAATTCAAGTTCGGGTGAGTCAGAAGAATTAGAGAAAAATAGTCGCGAGAAGTCTAAGAAAGACAAACGCAAAGCGAAGAAAAAGAGTTCAGCAAAAGTATTTGCTAATATGACAATTGGTCATATGAAGACGATGAGAACAGTTCGTTTACCGCCGCGATCCGAAATGATTGTTGAATGCATGCGAACTGATAAAGAGAAAAGTCCTGCCGTCATAGAGACGAGGGATTTATACAAAGAAAATGGAATAGAAGTTGGAATGGGTTATGTTGATGAAGATAACGAATCCGTACAACTAGTAGTCAGAAACAAGAAGAATGTCGAACACAGACTTAGAAAGAACAGTGCAATAGCAACGATAACTAAATTAAACGATACTACAGAAGTCATAGAGACTAAAGAAGAATTAAAAGAAGAATTGATCGGATCAGTGAAGCCTTTCAATGAAACAAAAGAAGTCACTCAAGAGATGACTAAAGAAGAAAAAGAAAAGTTCTTAAAATTATTCAAAACTGGAAAACATTTAACGAAAGAAGAGACAGAAGTACTACAAGAAGTATTATGTCGATATAGAGACCGATTCGCAGTCGGAGAAGATGAACTCGGAAGAATTAAAGGATTAGATTATAAGATACCAGTAGGTGATGAAAAACCGTTGTCATGTCAACCTTATAAGACATCGCCGAAAGAGAAAGAAGTGCTCAGCGAAATGATTGAAGATATGCTCAAGAGAGGCATAATATCGCCGAGTCAGTCAGCGTGGAGTTCACCAGTAGTATTAGTAGACAAGAGAGACGGAACGCTCAGATTTTGCGTTAACTATAGAAAAGTAAATCAAGTTCTTAGAAGAGATAGCTATCCGATACCGTTGATGGAAGATTTCATCACATGTTTAGCTGATACAGATTTATATTCAACGATGGACTGTGCGAGTTTCTTCTGGCAAATCAGATTGTCACCGGAAACAAAAGAAGTTACGAGTTTTACAACTTTCAAAGGATTATATCAGTTCAATTATTTACCATTTGGATTACATTTGAGTCCAGCAGTTTGCAGCAGAGTTATGCAGACGATATTAGGACCGATGACGAGAAGATATTTATTCTTTTATATGGATGACATATTATGTTATAGCAAAGGATTCAGAGAACATATTCAGAGATTAATAGAGATTTTCGAAAGAATGAGAGCATATGACTTGAAGCTAAAGCCAAGCAAATGCAGAATGTGTATGAAAAGTGTACCATTTTTAGGACACATGATAACAGATAAAGGATTGTTACCAGACGCTGAAAGAGTTAGTTCATTGGCAAACATACCAGCACCAGACTCAGTGACAAAATTGAGATCATTTCTAGGATATGTTGGATTTTTCAGAAAGTTTGTCAAAGGATTTGCAGAAATAGCCGAACCATTACATAGATTGTTAAAGAAGAATGTGAAATGGATTTGGAATACAGAGCAAGAAGAAGCATATAAGAAGCTGAAGAATGCAGTGTTATCACCGCCAGTATTGACATATTATGATCCAAAATATGAACTTCAGTTAAGATCAGACGCATCGAAAAAAGCAATAGCAGCACATCTACTTCAGATCGAACCAGAAGGTCCGAAATTATTAGCATGTGTTAGCAGATCAACGACATATACAGAGCAAGCGAAAGGAGCGACACATCTAGAATGCCTAAGCATTGTATTCGCATTGCAAAAGCTAAGACATTATGTGAATGGCAGAAGAATTCAAGTGATAACAGATTGTCATGCATTGTGTCATTTATTGAGATTTCGAAACCCGAATAGTCAACTAAGCAATTGGGGACTAATATTACAATCATATGATTTAGATATCAGATTCAACAGTGGAAAAAGACATGTCGATGCAGACTACTTAAGTCGAAATTTACCGATTGGATTAGATACGAAAGAATGTCCATTGACAATAGAAGATACAGGAGAAGAGTGCATGGATACTCGCCTGAATATCAAGAGTTTTAAAGAGACCTTTATCGCTGAAGAAGGGGAAGAATTGAAAATTTCCAGAAATCAGACGATTAGAGAACAAAGAGAAGATCAGCAGTGGTCCAAGATTATAGAGATTGTTATCAACAGAATTGACAATCAAAGAGATAATGAAAGATACGGCAAAAGATACGTTGTATACAAAGACTTATTATATTTCAAAGATAAAGAATCAGACGGAAGCGAAAGATGGCTACTATGTGTGCCACAGACATTGATAAAAGAAGTGTTATACCATTGTCATGAATACTCATCACATCTGGGAAAACACAAGACTTACGACAAGATTAGAAATAATTTCTATTGGATGGGAATGAGAGAAGATGTTAGAAGACATGTAAAGACTTGTCATAAGTGTCAGATTAGAAAATTAGATACGACGAAAAAGAGAGGTCTTAGTCAGCCGATGGAGATTCCGAAGAAAGTTTGGACATCGATTAGTATGGATATTGTTGGTCCACTAATACCATCAGCTCAGAGACATAATTATATTTTGACAATTAATGATAGACTATCAAAGTTTGCGTTAATTTATCCATTGAGAAGAGCAACAGATAAAGAAATTATTGAATGTTTACATCAATCAGTTTTTGCACATTTTGGACAAAAAAAAGAAATATTGACAGATCGAGGAACGAATTTTTGCAGCAGAAGAATGATAGAATTCTACGAAAATTATGGTATAAGACATATCACAACGACATCATATAATCCTAATTCGAATGGACAGACAGAGACTTTCAATAAAGTAATAGGAGTTTCGTTAGCAATATTGACCGGACTAAAGAAAGATTGGCACAGATATACGAGTCATATTGCAAGAGCTTATAATACTACAATACATACAGTCACAGGAAAAACGCCGTTTTATATATTTTACGGAAGAGAATGTATTGATCCACTAGTAGAGAGAATGGGATATGAAGATCCTGAAGAACCACAGACTCGAGATCAAGAGTTAGAACACTTAGAGATATCGAGAAAATTAATCAGAGAATCGATTCGAAAAAGTCAAGAGAAGAATAAAGAGAGAATCGACAAAACGAGAGTAGAATATGAGTTCGAAATCGGACAAAAAGTTTTAGTATTAAGACCACATCTACAGATGCAGAAGTATTCGAAACTACTTCCAAGATATATAGGCCCATACATTATCGAAAGCAGAACAGGTCCAGTGAATTACACAATAAGAGAAATCGACGAGAATTTACCACATTTTGATATAATTCACATAAATAAGTTGAAACCATATTATGAAAGATGTGAAGATCCGCCGAAGAGATTACCTTATGAATATGACAACAGAACTATTAAATCAAAAGAAAAGTCAACTGTAGATAATGACTACAAGAATCTAGAGAAAGAAGAGAAGAGTCGACAAGAAGTCGATAATTTAAGAAGAAGTTCGAGAAGAAAAAGCCGACCGAAGTGGTTGGGAATACAGAAACAGTAATATAAAATATAGAGATAATTGCATTTTCAAATATAAACTAATATATAAACAAATAATATAATAATAATATTTAAGAGAATAAAATGAAAATGCAATGAAACAGAAAAATAATATATATTAAGAAAATAAGTTATATAATGAAAAATATTAGAAAAGATAGGAATTTGAAATACGATATGATATGAACTTTGATATAGAAAAGTGAAGTGAAAATCAAATATTTTAAGAAAAGGGTTAATACCTTAAAATTGAATTCAAAATCAGTTGAAAAATTTAATGAAACGAAGACACACGAAAATGAAAGACAAAGAAATATTGATTATTTGGATTAACCAATATGAATGCTATCAAAGACACCACGAAGTGATGGATTCAAAAGTAATGATTAGCATAGAGAAGGTCATCAGAAACCCAAACATCAGAACCGTTAACAAATGGATGACGGCATTGAAAAATAGGAGAAAAGAAAAAGATTGTGTGAACAGTATTGAAGAAGAGTTCTACGATCAAGACTTAAGAAGAGTAAGTAAAACGATAATCAATTACCTGAAGATGAAGACATCGTAAATAGTTAACATAATGCATGAAATCAAAGATAAATGTTTAACCATTGCATGAGATTCATAAGAAAATGATGTCAATATTAAAGCTTAAGAAATATGAATAAAAGATAATAATTTGAAAAAAAAGTGATTATAATGAATGAAAAAAAAAATATATTAATATATTAATAATAGAAAAAGTTTTCAATAGAAAAGTTTGAAGTAATCCCTTAAATAATAATTGAGAACAAAACGAATAGAAATAAGCATTAAGAAAGGGAAAGTAGATTACGAAAAGATCCCTAAAATATTTTTATTACATCAATAAAAATAAAAATAATGAATAGAACTATAAGTTAATTGAAATCAGATGTCAACAGAAAAGTAAAACAAAACAAAAGAAATTCGCGGAAAATAAATAAAAGACAGAGAAATGGATCACAAAGAAGATGAAGATAAGCCATTGATCACCAATGAGATCCTAGAAGCGTTGAAGAATCACCAGAAAAAGCAAGATTTAAGAAATGAAGAGAAAAAGGAGTTGACTGGAGAAACAACCGAAAAAGTGGAGATCAATAAAACCAAATCATATGAAAACGACGCCAACGAAGCCGAAGAGGAACTCAATCGACAATACAAACAAATGGCAATGAATCAGAAAGAAGACATTCAAAAGCTAGAGAACAAAGTCGAAGAATTGAGTAAAGCTAACCGAAGACTTGAGAGCGAAATTGATACTCAAAGAGAGATCAATAAAGTGATGAAAGAAAATCACGAGAAGAAGATGAAAAAGGCTAAGGAAGACCTGAAGACAACTAACGATGAAGTATTCAATATTGAAAGACAGGAAACTCTCGAACAGGACAACAAAAAGTTGAGACAACGACTCGAGAAGTTTGAAGAAAGAGAAGCCGACATTGAATACGAATGGTCGACAAAAGTGGCCAAAGTTTCCGAAGCTCATACAAAAGATAGACGCGAGTATAGAGACACTATCAATACTCACCGATCGATGATAGAGACCATCATTAAGTTTGCCCGAATGAATGCCAATGTAGACGAATTAGTTCCATTGAATCAGCATTACAAGGACTATAAACCTCATGAACCGTATGGAAGAATATTTACTCATTCAGGACAACCGAAAGTTCCGATAAATTATTACGGATTGCAACCGAATCAGCTAATGAACAGAGCGATAGCAGAGATGCCGACGAAATCAGTCATGAATTACTTACCGAAGAATTCATGGGAACCATCAGTCATGTCCAGCAATCAAGACATTAGAATCAAACAAAACGCTTTGTTAATGAAAACATATTATGAGACACCAAAAGCCGATGCAGCGAAATATGGAGAAAGCAGTGGAGAAAATAATAAGACTAAAGCCGAACAAAACTCGAAGAAATATAAGGGTATGAAAAACATCACACGAACCGTAAAATGGGATGAAAGTAGCGACAGTTCCGATGAAAATAACGACAATGAGATGAGAAAGAAGAAAGAGAACCCGAAGAAGAAGAAAAATGACAATAAAATGAACGACAAGTCGAAAACTAAAGGCAAATCGAACGACGAGTCGGGAACTGGAGATGAATTTAACGACAATTCAAGAGATGAGAATAATTCAGACGACGAGACGAAGAATAAAAAGAAAAAGGAAAACAAGACTGAAGACATAGAAGAATCAGATGAATAGATAGGAGTGTCCAGAGACTGGCCAACTCTTAGTGCGGGGGTGTAATGGATAACCCGATTTATATGATATAAGGCCATAAAATCTATTCAATTTCATATTTTAACATTTATTACTAATAGATATTCAATATTATTATTTTCTAAGATTTACAATTATTATTTCATATTATTCTCAACTTATCAATAATCTTATGTTTAATCAATAATCTATGTTAATATGATATGACTATAAAAGGGGGTGAAAAAGAGGGAAAGAGTGTGCAGTAGTCAGTATGCAGAGTAGTTAGCAGTGTGTGCTATGCTGTCGTAGAGGGAAGTCATGTTAAGATCCGAGTGTTAAAAGGGTGTGCTATTGAAAAGTCATAAATTATAATATCATTTATTTTATATTTTAATTATACATGTATTTAATCTAATTATCAATGAATTTAAGTGTTTAATAAAAGTATTTTGAATAAAGAGAAGTATTTCATTAAATTAGTAAATAAGTTATGAATATACGAAAACATGTGTTTATTATGAGTGTAACAGTGATTATGAGTGTTGTAATAGTAGTCTAATCGATTCAACCGACATAGAGAACATAGAGATCTATATTTCTAAGAATAAGGATATCTATAGACCGGATATATTTTCCGAAAGATACCCCGAGTACCAGAAGTTCATCAATTTGAGCTATAGTTCCTTGAAGTGGATTCGACTAAACCCCTGTCCACTACAAGTGGTGGAGGCGCCAGTCGTCTATAGATATAGATAAAAGAAGAAAGGTGTCCTAACCAAGTGGTGGAGGCGCCGATCGTCAATAGATATCAGAAGATAAAAAAAAAGAGAGGTGTCCTAACCAAGTGGTGAAGGTGCCATAGAAGAGAAGACAGAGGATCTTCAAGAAGTAGACCAGATTGTCTGCTAAAATAAGAAGTTTCTTAAACACGTGTACCAGATTGTCACGAGTTTTGAAACTAAGACTGTGGACCAGATTGTCTACAGATAATCAGATAATAGAAAGAGATATAGATATAGAAGATGTCGCGGGAAATCGTTAGACATTATTTAGGGCTACAAGAATTTTTGGGTGAAGATTTTGATCCCAATATGACACTCAACGAAATATCAGAAATCATCTCAGGATTCAACCACAGATCAAATGAAGAGAGTTTTGAAGACACGGTCATAGAAAATGACAAAACGAGAAATATACGACAAGTGGTGGACGAACGACTCTTTTACAATAAAACAAATTATAATATAAAATAAAACTTGATTTTTATATATTTGTAAAAAAATATATCCTTAAAATTGCTTACATTAACAAACTGACTGATAATTCCTGTATCAAAAACGGACAACACTTTTGGTGTCAATTGATTGTCGGATAATATTTGTGTCATATATGCTATAGTTTTCAAATCAAATGTATTATTATAGAAATATTTTTCGCAAAATCTGATAACAATTGTATTGTTGTTGTCGTTGTTGTCTATGTTTGCCATCAATAGATGATTGCCATTACATATGTTACTATTATTATTATTATTATTATTACGATTGTCATCGATTTGATCCACAAATTGACATTTAAATATTGAATTCATTAAACCTGTTCTACAATTTTATTTAAAAAAAATAATAATAATAAAACAAATATAATTTTATTAAATATAATATTTTATTTTAAAAAATATTTATATCTAAAAATAAATAAATAATTTTTTAAAAAACTTACGATATTTTTTCAATAATAACATTATTTCTATTAATTTTAGCCCACTTTCCACCCAATTGTTTGCCACAAATGTCATGAATTTCACAGATTATATCATTTGAAATATTTGCCATTTTTTTATATTTGTATTAAATATTAAATAATTGTATTAAATATTTAAGTAATTTTATAATAACTTAAAAATTTAGTCTACAATATATATATACATCATTTTTTTGTATGACTTTTTATCAAAAATGTTTTATACTTTAATAATCAGCTAATTTATAATATTGATTTGAAAGTACATTGATATTATATAATTACACAATTTTTGCTATTTAGATAATATAAAATTTTTATTTTAAACTATTGTACGATAATAAATATATATATATATATATTTTTAAAATTAATTAATTCAGATTAAATAAATTCAAAAATCTACATGTATATTTTGTATTTATTTTTAATACAAAATATAAATTGTGTTCAATATAATTGTCAAAATTTCTATACTATATAAATAAATTAAATAAATTCAAAAATTAATTTAATAAATAATATTTAAATACACATTTCGCAAACAATTTTTTTAAAAAAAATACTGATAAATATAAAATAAATATTTATATTAAATACTATTAGATAATTGATTTATTTTTTTTAAAACTTTAAAATATTTATATTAAAAAATTATTTAATTATTTAAACAAATTTTTTAAATAGATATTACTACTACTACTACTACTACTACTACTACTACTGTGAAAATACCAGTTAGCAGTAGTTAACATAAAAAAAAATTTATAAAAAAAAATTTATTTTATTTTTATTATCTATCAATCAGTTATAGATATATAGTTTTATTGAAATGATATATTTTTATTTTTTTTTTGGTTAATGTTATTATTTAACATAAAATTTAAAAAATCAAGGAATATTTTATTATTGCTAATAATACTAGATTTAAAAATAATATTTATTTTTTTTAGGTAAACAATATATTTTTTTAAACTATTTAATTTAACTTAAATAAAAGTTTGCATTACTAATGTTAATTAAAAAAATATATATTTATAATTATTAGATTTTATGTTAGAAATCATTGTTTTTTTTAATAATAAAACAATTATTGTAATTACACTTTTATTAATTTTTTTTATTAATTAAATAATTAAAAAATAAAAATATATTTAATAAAATGACTTAATTTTTATATAATAGTTATAAAAATTCCTCTATAAATAATAATAATTAAATAATAAAATTTTTTATATTGTTTTATAAATATTATATACATATAGAGTACTTTGTATAACTTAATTAATTTATTATTATTATTATTGTTAATTGTTATATAAATGTCAACTAAATTAAGATAAATATTGTATAAAAACTTTCAAAATTTTCATAACTATTACTATAATAATTCAAAATTAAATTATTGAATAAAAAACAAATATATTTTTTCACATAAAATTTAACAAAAAATATTATAAACATATTACACAAGTTTTTTTATTTAAAAAAATATCAAATTATCAAAAAAAAAATTAAATTAAAAAATTGATACTAAATTTCAAAAAAAAAAAAATATTATTATCACTATTTAATGCCCTGTAATATCCAGCTAAAACATAGACAAATACAACCACATAGTATACAACAATAATCGCCGGGTGTTTCGCAACACGACCGACAGCACCGGTAGGGTTTGATTGGCCGACAGGAGCACCGACAGGGAAACAGTAGTATACGACACATGTTTAGGCAACACCGGGAACAACATTGATTACATTGGCCATCGGCAGTGATGTCATCATTAGTCGTCGTGTTGTCGTCCGATGGGTTGTCCACTAATTGGTTAGGACTACCGGTACTACCGGTAGTAGTAGTAGTTGACTGGGGCTGTTGGTTGATGATCACCAATGGTGGCGCACTGTTAGCATAATATACGTTAGATTGTTGTTGTTGTTGTTGGTCTATATTGTTGTCATAATTATTAGACTTGTTATCCATTTTTTGTTTAATTAATTTAATAGTAATTTTTTATTAAAATTACAAACAAATTAAAAAATTATTTTTGTTTTATTCTAATAGATATGAATATCTATTAATTAGAAATATTTTTAAAAAAAAAAATTAACTATTGATTATATTTTTAAAAAAATTAACAAGCTTAAAAATTTCTATACACACACAAATATATAAATAAATAGTTATTTTGTGAAATTAAAAATAATATTTTTTTTTATTAGTCTTATTATTAATATAAATAATCAAAAAATAATAATAAATATATATCTAATATATACAGAAAAAAATTATTATATTTTTTTGTATAAATCATGTAAAACACTATAAAAAAAACTTATTGTAATTGATATAATTGTTTACAACAATATATATATATATATATATATATATATATATATAATATGTATTATATAATCAAGTAAACCATAATTTACCACCTGACAAAATGTACCTAGGATAATAATAATAATAATAATAATAATAATAATGATATATTGCATATAAGATTATTAACATTACTAAAAATTACACAATTTTTTTTATATCAAACAACACTGGTAGTGTAAATAATAAATACCTGTAAAAAACATTATTATTAATAAAGTAAGTAAATAATGTTATGATTTTTTTTTGTGAAAAAAATTAAGTTATTATTAGTAACAATGTTTGATAAGGTATTACTAAAAAAAAAATCTACTTAAATACTATATGATAATATTAATAGATTAATTTTATTATTTTCAATATATCATTGAAATACTGTATTATTATTATTATTAATAAAATTAATAATATGATTGACAACAATTATAAGTTAGATGTTTCATATAATTTTGACATTTAATTTATTGCTAGGTTATATACTATATATATATAAATTATACTGTATATTGTATAGTTTAATATATTATTTGAAATTAAATTTTATACAATATATTAATGATATACTTAATGCACTGACACTGATAAATCATATTAGTAAATATATTGCATATTATTATTATACAGGTTATACTGTATGATATTATCAATGTACAGTACATTATTGTATTGTAAATTATAAATACTTAATTACTAATTGAGCAAATAAATAGTCACATAGAAATATGCGATAATAATAATAATATATATAATTTTGTTGGTTATTAATTAAATATATTTTGTTGGTTATTAATTATATACAGTATATATACTAATTTTTAACTAAAATTGCTATTTAATATTTAATAGATTTAATATAATAAAATAATATTTAAAAAAAACAATACTTTATTACTAAAATAATAACTTAATAGTTATTGATACGACATTATAAAAATATATAAACTTAAAATGTTTTTTTAAAAAATTATTTAATACTGTATATAAAAATATAATTTAATTTAAAAAAAAATATTTCTAGAATGTATAGATTTTTTTATTATTTATATAAACAAATTGCACCCTCTATTAGATAGCAATATAATTATAAAGTGATTTTTGTTTTAAAAAAAGTAATAGTTTTTTATTATTTTTTTTTTTAATTAGTTTTAGTTATTTAAAACTATATTTTTTAAATCAATATATTGCTAAAAAAATAACAAATCACTAATATATGAAGTATATAAAGTATAATTGTTTAATTTTGGTTTATTACTTTAAAAAAATATTATCAATATACTATATTTAATTAAATTACTTAATTATATAGATAAAATTATACAATGATAATTAGAAAAAAAAACAAATAAAATACTAAATTATAGCAATAATAATTACAAAATAATAAAAATAAATATTATAATAATATTATATATTGTTTATTATTAAAAAAATTGTAATTATAAAAAATTCAAAAAAAATCTAAATATTTATTTACCTAATAAATATATTAATAATGATATAATATATAAAAAAATATCAATTATAAATATTGTATTTAAATTTATATATCAATATAAATACAGTAAACAATAACATAATTATTAAATAAAAATTAAGTTATATTTATATAGAAAAAATAGATATCAGTACTAATTAAATGTTTTTTTTAAATTAATTTTTTTTAATAAAAAAATTAACTAGCTAAATTTAATAACATAACTATATATAATTACATAACTATTTAAATGCAGCTAATAATTGTATTGAACACAAACACAATAAACCACATATTTCAAAACAATCGCACGGTTGGTCGCAACACGACCGGCAGCACCGGTAGGGTTTGATTGGCCGACAGGAGCACCGACAGGGAAACAGTAGTATACGACACATTGATTCGCAAACTTCACCGCAACACTGGTTACACTCGTCATCGGCTGAGCGGACAGTAGTAGTCGTGTTGTTGTTGTCCGATGGGTTGTCCAACACTTGTGTAGGACTACTACTACTAGTGTCGTTAGACTGGGGCTGTTGGCTGATGATAGTCACTGGTGAGGATACTAATGGTTGTCCACTATTAGCATAGTATGTGTTGTTGGCCTGTAGTTGGTCTACATTGTTGTCATTATCAATGATTTTATTAGACTTGTTGTAATCCATTATTTTTTTTTTAAAAAAAAATAAATTTAATTATAATTATTATTAGTTTTAATTATTTATTTTTTTTTAGATAAAAACTTTAAAATTTTTTACATTTTTAGTTAATATAAATATTTAATTTATAGATATTTCTAGAATTTATTGAAACTATTGATTTTTTTCAACATAAATTAAATATATTGCTAGAAAAATAAAATAATAAAAATTATTTTATTCTATATAAATCATATGAATAAAAAAAAATACTTGCAAACAATTATTGTAATTATAATTGTTTAATAATAATAATACTATGATTGACAATAATTTTTAGATGTTTCATATAATTTTGACAATTAATCTATTTCTAGGTTATATACTCTATATATATATATATATTAGTTGTAATTAAATTTTACACAATATATTAAATATTGCATATTGTTATACAGGTTATACAATGTACTATTGTATTGTAAATTATATATCTTATTATTATATAATATTTATAAATACCATATTACTAATTGAGAAAATAAATAATGAAATTTTTTTTTAATTATGAAATGTTTATCAATAGTACTAAATGCACTAACAAAATAAACTAGGATACTAAAATATTAAATATTATATTACAATATATATTGTAATTAAACAATTTTACTGTATATAATAATAATAATAATAATAAAGTAAATACTGTAATAATTGTTTAATAATATATTAAAAATAAATACAAATTTATAACACTTAACTTAATTTTTTTTATCTATTAATATCATGGTAACTGTTATAAAGTAGTAGTAATAATAATAATATTGATAATATAATTACAAATTTTTGAATGAAATAAATAAATATATATTGCATAAAAACATATGCAGAAACTTTTTTTTTTAGTTTCAATTTATAATTGAAATAATTTAATATATAATCTGATTAAACAATAATTGTTGTTAGATTTATTTCATAAAATTTTGACATTTTTATTTTGTTTTAAAATTTATATTTTAATAATAATAATAATATTATTAAAACTTATTAAATTTCAAAACTGTTATAATAAAAATTTATATTATACACTAATTAATTATTATTGATTTATAAATAGTATTAAATATAGATAATTATTTAAAAAAAAAAAAACTTTAATCAAAATATTTACGATTAATAACATAAATATTTGTCAATATATTTGTAAATTTGTAAACATTTTTTTTTATAAATTATAATATAAAAATATTTAAATATTTTTAATAATAATACTAATATATTTAAATAATTATTTGTATAATTGATTATTTAATTAAACTTATATAAATAAATATATATATATATATTGTCAATTATTTATAATCAACATTTATTTAACACTTATTTAAAAATATTTATAAAAAAATAAAAAATTCAGTAAATTTTTAATTAATTTGTTTATTAACAAATTTTTAAAATTTATTTGTCGTCCATTGAATAAAAATATTAATATAATTTATAAAAAAATTATTTGGAAATAATTATAAATATATACATAAATTGATGATTTAATTGATAAAATGATTTAATATGTGTGTTTAAAAAAAAATCATATGAATAATTTTATAAATAAACTAAATTAATTAATTAATTAACTAAATAATTAATACATAATTATAAAAAAATAAATAATTAATTATTACTATAATTAAAATAATAAATAGTTTTTTATTTATATATCTCAATCACAATCACAATCACAATCACAATCGCAGTCACAATCACATCCGTTACAGTCAAATAAACTACAGTCACACCCATCCCCATCACACCCACCCCCACCATCACCACCACTACTATTACTACTATCCCCACCAAAACAACAACACCAAAAACAACAACAATCGGTGTTATCGCCGCCACCGTCACCGCCGCCACCGGTGAACAGGTATACGTCGCCACCAATTGGATCACTATTGGTAAACATAGACGACTGTTGCGGTGGCTGTCGGGTAATCGGCTGCTGACCATCTTTTTTTACCGACGGCTGCTGCTGCTGCTGGTCATCGACGACGGTATTAATAGGTATTAATTCTTCGGCGGCACCATTGGTGGTGACGGTGTTGTCGTTATTATCCATTAAAAAAATTTAAAATTTTTAAAAATAATTTATAACAGAAAAAATATATATAAAAATATTTATTATTTATTATTAATTTTTTTTATAAACTAATATAATATTATTTTTTTTGTTGCAAATTATTTTCGTAATAATAATAATAATAATCAATTTTTATACATTTTTTGTGATTATATTATTACACTATAGTATATCAATAGTTTATACATTAAACATTAAATAAATAAATTTAAAAAATATATTCAACTATTAAACAGTTAATAATAGTTAATAAAGTAAAATAAAATAAATAATAATATTATTTTCATTGAAAACATTATTTATATATATATCATACTGTAGTATATATGTTATCAATTTATTTAATAAATTATCATAATATAGTTATTGATAACATATACAATGATAACAATAATAATAATTGCATACTTGTATATAAATTATTATTTAAAAAATTAAAAAAGTTAATTGTTTATTATATTTATGATTAAATATATCATCAGGGATGCGCAATTATATATATATATATTTTATTTTTTGTGTCTTTAAAATAAACAATTATAATTTTAATTAAATATTATATTATAAACATAGTTTATTATTTATATATATATATTAAACTACTAATTAAAATAAACTTTATTTAAAATTTAAACAATTATTGTTATTTTTTTATTATTGTTTTATACATTTTCTATTATTTATAATTTACGATAATTTAGTTTATAAAGTTATATATATAAATATATAATTATTAAAAAAAATTAATTACATTTTATTATTTTGTTTATCAAAAAATTTTCAAAATCTATTTGTTGTGCATATAATAAAAATATATTAGTATAATATATAAAAATTTATTTGTGTTACAAAAATAATTTTAATTTATACTAATAATAATTATTATTATTTGATACATAAATTGATTCACAATAAACATGATTTAATATCATATTATAAATCATATGAATAATTAATAAATAAATAATAAATAAATTTAATGATAGATTATTGATGAGAAAAATTCTATTAAAATTTTATAAAATTAATTAATTAAATAATTTATTTTTTTAATAAAATATTATTTTAAAAATTACAACCACCACAGTCACACCCACCGCAATCAACACCACTACAGTCACACCCACTACAGTCACACCCACTACAGTCACAGCCACTGCAATCACAGGCACCGCAATGACCACAATGACCGCCGCAATGATGGCCACCACCACAACAGGCATCGCCAGCACCACAATCACAGTACGTACAGTCGTAGGGTTGGCCACAACATACCGTACAACTATGGCCATCAGCGGTTATCTGGTCACATGAACACCGGCACGGGAACAGTACTATACGGCCAAGTAGTTCGCACAGGTTTGAACAACAACTACTATCATCACCAGTACTATAGCAACAAAATAGACAACAATCGGTATTACCGCCGCTACCGGTCATATAGACTGGCGGCGGTTGACTACCGGTAAAGTTGTTGGACGACTGTTGTTGGGGCTGTTGTGTGATAACTGGCCCATCGTTACCAACGTTTCTTTGTTGTTGATCAACAATTTCGCTACCGATTGTATTAAACGATATAAATTGTATACCATTGCTATTATTAGCCATTTAATAGTTTTAAATTTTCAATTAATTAATTAATTAATTAATTATTTTCTTGATTTTATTAGATATAATTTTGATATATTTTTCGTAATAATATTGATTTTTAAAATAGTTAATAAGTTCATTGTTTTTTTTATTTATTTAATTAAAAAATATTATTATTATTATTATTATTAGTTATTAAATTAAACATTGAATTAAATAGAAATCTATTAAACACTTTAATTATAAAATTGAGATTAGCTTTAGTATTATTATTACATTTAGTTAAACACTACTAAATATATATATATTTAATATATTATTATTAATTTTATTTAATAATAAAAATATTATTATATTCAATATATTATTATAAATTTTATTTAATAATAAAAATATTATTATATTCAATATATTATTATAAATTTTATTTAATAATAAAAATATTATTATATTCAATATATTATTATTAATTTTATTTAATAATAAAACAATATTATTATATTATATACAGGTATATTTATATTTATTAATATTATATGTTTTTAATACAATGTGAAATTTTATCTACTTAAACATAATAATTGTACTAGGATATTATTATTATTATTATTATTATTATTGCATACAATATTATCAACATTATAACAATTATAATTATAATGGTAGAAATGTTGTTGATAATTATTTATTTTTTTTCATATCATATGTTGCTATTAACAACCAATGTTTTTGTAGTAAAATCTCCCTGGATAATAATTATTATTTTTTAAAAATAAAATAAACAATTAATCGATAATAACTAACTAATAGTTTTTTAATAAAATATTATTATATTATTTCGTTAGCAACTGTAATAATAATAATAATAATAATAATAATAACAAAAATAATTTATTTTTTATATATTTAATTAAACAAATAAATTACACAAAAATACTGTAAAATAACTTTCAATATATCCTTGAAATAATAACAATAATCATATGACTATTAATAATAATAATATCATATAATCAGTTAGATTTCACCTATAATTTAGATACAGTATATGACATCAAAATTATTACATAATTATTGATATACAAAGTGTGTGAAAATTTTTTGATAAAATTTAATTATGTCTATTAAAAAAAATAATAATAAACTAAACATATGTTTTAAACACAATTTACAATTAGTAGTATTATTATTATTAAAATAGGATATTAATAGATGTGTGAAAAATAATTATATTAAATACTAGCAGCTATTGCCTAATAGTTTATTTATAATAGTTTATTTTTGTTGTATAATATAATATAAAAATGTTGATAAATTGCCAAAAAAAATAATTAATTGAATCAAACCATATATGACTTATATATATATACTGTATATTTAAATACACTAAATATATTGTATTATTATTATTATTAATAGTATTATTGTCAGTCAAAGTTTAAAGTCTATTGATTGATAGTTATAGATATCTTAAAAAATATTTGTATATTTTATTACCCATTTTAACCAAACATAAAAATATATTAATTTTTTTTATAAAATAAAATATTAATCAAAATTATTTGTGTTTTTAATTTTTTGAAAAATAATAAATATCATTACAATTAAATCTATATAAATATATATATACAATATACTGTACTAAAATAAAAATATAAACTATATAAAAAAATTTTGTTGTTGTACTGTAAAATAATTTTTTTTAATATATATATATATCATATTTGTGTATTTTTTATAATTGTCTCAATTATTAAATATAATCATAAATAAAAAAAAATAAATAAAATATAAAACAAAAATTATATAGTTGATATTAAATAATTACAAAAAATTTTAAAAATAAATAATTAATTAATTATTTTTTTAAATGTGTCATTAAAACTGGTCGTCTAATATGTCTTTCCAAAAATAAAAACAATCACCAATTATCGGGGGGTTATTGGCATAGTTGAGCCGATACTGGTCTACCCAAACCGTACCCATACGTTTGCTATCGGGATTCAGCTCTAGGTATGTAGCGTTAACCATACCGTCCCGATTGGTACTGTACGGTGGCCATACATTTCCCCGGATTTTGGGGACATACCTACAAAAAAATAGTCATATCATCAATAAGTATACAAACAATATATATATACATATATTAACAGGAAATTACCCGTATTTAGCAAAATATATCCAAATATCCATAACATGTCGGCTAAACCTGCGGTCATCATCTGTCCAGTAGCGATGATCATTGAACGGTGCGCCAAATACCAGTGCTATGTCATCGGTATGGGTATGATTAGCCCATAGGCTGTTCCTCGATATAGAGTACCTGTGCGTCGATGTCATCCTATACTGATAGACTCGGCCCCGGAAATCCCGGTTATTGGCAATATGTCCGCCAAACAATATGGTCGGACACGTAAGGAAATAGTCGCCAAATGCATGTACGGCTGCACTTCGGATGCCATCCCTGTCCAACCGATCGGGATCGGGGTCAAAGGTTTTGGTAAATTCATCGGCAATACGTACACCGATGGTATCGTTGTCGAAGAAATACTGGCGTATATCGTTGGCGACTAAATCGCGGGTTATACGCGTGGGTTGGCCAACAAACGGCAAGTATCGGCCGGACATACCTTTGACAATATCGAAAGCTGCGGTAAACAGTAGGCCCTCCATTTCCACATGACCCATGAGGATGTGGACGTCTTTTTTGAAGTCACCCTGCTTGACGGCCCGGTTGACCGATATCGGTACGTATTGGTCACCGAAAATGGGCGTAAACTGTTGTATCCATACCGTGTACCACGGCTTAGACGGATTGAACAGTATGGATAGTACCTGTGCCGTCAGTAGCTCTTTGGCCGGTTTGCGGCGCAGACACTGAATCCAGGAGCTATCGTGCGGACAGTTGCCGCTCAGCGGAAACAGTAGACGATTGGATGCAAATCGACGGGCAATCCGATAGGAGTAGTCGGTATCGCGCGAAAATAGTTTGATATATGCCGATCCTATTTTAGGGAGAGAAATTATGAGTTCCCCCCTGTAATCAATAGGTTCAATAGGACACACACATACCTGACTGCATGATAGCCCGTTTGAACAGATGACGGGTAACATTGGATACGATATGATTGCTTATGGATATACTGCCAGCACTTTCGCCAAACAATGTAATCTCGTCGGGATTGCCGCCAAACGTACGTATGTTATCGCGTACCCAACGTATGGCTACCGACTGATCCCAGAAACCTTGATTGCCCGGACAATCGGTACGATTGCCGTACAGAAAACCGAATATACCCAAACGATAGTTCAGGGTTACGACCACTACATCCCTGAGCGCCAGTTGTGTCCCTTCGTAAATGTTATCGCTGGTCATATACATGGCACCGAATTGACTGCCCGAACCGATTGTAAAAGCACCGCCGTATAGCCAGATCATTACGGGCAATAGATTGGCCGATGATGATGGTCGGGACCGGGGTGTCCATACGTTCAAATACAGACAATCCTCGGACATTGACCCGAACGGGTAGTCAACAACAAACGGCTGTATACATGGCTTGCGATACTGGCGGGCATCGATGGTCACGGGTCGGGTATAGCGAAATGGTACAGGTTTTCGGAACCGCAGCTGACCTACTGGTGGCAGTGCATAGGGTATACCCTAAATAATAATCATAATAATAATTAGTATTATATTATATCCAAACTATTGTTTGTTTAGTTACCTTAAATGAGTAAATATTTTTATGGCCACTACTACTACTACTACTACTACTAGTCGATAGGCTGGTAGTCTTAACCGAGTCCCGACATCCCAGATAGGTATGGCCACCGTTATCCGATACAACTTGGGTACGGCAATCGGTTGGCCGGGGATAACAGTGGACAACACCTGATAATGATGATGACAACAATAATACGGTAATAATTAAATTTAGTTTTATTATCACTGTCTGACCACACGTGGAGGACCACATGTTTTTGATAATATCAACTAAACTAATAATAATAATAATTTTAAAAAAAGTTAATTTTATTTTATGGACACATTTTTATAAGAGATATTTTTCAAATAATAATTTTTTTTGTATGAAAAATATAAAATTCAAAAAATTTATATCTAAAACAAGTAATTAAGTGTTTTTAAAAGTGATGATTGAACCAATAAATTAGGTTTTATTATCTTTTAAGTTTATATATAACATATATATACTGTATATCAAGTGCTTATCTATAGATATGTATTATTTTAAGTGTATTTAAATAAATTTGTGTTTAAAATTAAAAGTGTTTTTGTTTTAATTTGATCCAAAAATTTTTGATAACATATAAAAATTATTTATTGGCTTAATATTAATCCTCTAAATAAATAAATAATATATTTCTTATATATATATATATATATATATAGATTTGTACTGTACTTAATGTACTTACAATTTTACATTATTATTATACATTTATTTATATATATTTTTATTGTTATTCTTATACTGTTATTATTAATAATAATTATATATTATATATTTATTTAATTTTATATCATGTATTTATATGTATTATATAAATTTGCTATAATTATTATACCTGTATATATATATATACAGTATTCAATATGTATTATAAATATTATTAGTAGATACAAATATACAAAACTTTATTACAACTATAAGTTATAGTCTATAACTAAACTTTATATTTACAATATATATTTATAATATACTTATAATCAATAATTTCTGTTATTTAAACAAAAATTTTCAGACACAAAGAGAGAGAGAGAGAGAGAGAGAGAGAGAGAGAGTAATAAATAGTGTAATAAAGAGAGTAAAGAAAACATACAAAAATATTCTGTGAATTTCATTTAAAATCTAATGAATGCAAGTTTTTAAGACATAGAGAGAGAGAGAGAGAGAGTCGTAACCTCCAGATTCATGACAACACAGCGCCGCCAACACAACCATCCAAACTATAGATGACATTGAAATACATTTATAAAAACTCAAAAATAAGGTTCACTTTTATAAATAAAATTTTTAAAAAATTCAGACAAATATAACTTTAAACACTATTCATCAGTACTGACACACACATACATACATACACATACACATACACATACACATACACATACACATACACATACACATACACATACACATACACATACACATACACATACACATACACATACACATACACATACACATACACATACACATACACATACACATACATATACACATACACATACACATACACATACACATACACATACACATTCACATACACATACACATACACATACACATACACATACACATACACATACACATACACATACACATACACATACACATACACATACACATACACACACACACACACACACACACACACACACACACACACACACACACACACACAGAATATTGAATGCCTATAACTGTCTATTTAAATATAATATAATACTGTTGTATAGACTTTAATGTATAGAATTTGAAGTTATAGTAGTGTAGTGTTGTATTGGATGACTGACTCAGACCTACACCTACACCTACAGACCTACCAGTGCTGCTGATGGGGATTGGATTAGTGCCACTAAAACACTACTACTAACTATTATTATTATATACAGTATACAGTAATATCATAAGTTAAAAGATAAATATAATATATATTTTTGAAAAACATTTAGTCATTCAAAACAAAAAAAAATTCTTCAAAAGTCAAAATAAGTCTAAAACTCTTTGAAATCAACAATTTTTTTCAAACTAAAAAATTTCAAAAGTCATTGAAATAAAAACTTGAAAACAGTTTTTTGTTGTTTTTTTAGTTTTGCCCAAAAAAACTGTGATTTTTTTAGTTTTTTAAGTATTCAAAGTGTTTTGACAGTAGTTTCAAACATCATCGACAACTCATTGGTTGTATTATTATTATTATATTTAAATTTTTAAATGAAAAAATTTTATGTGACATTTATGATGATGATGTTTTTTAATTAAAAAATTTATATTTATTAAATAATAATAATAATAATAATAATAATAATAAGTAAAAACTACTTTAAACTAATGTCAACAACAAATTAGTTAGTTTTGAAAACTAATTGCTAAGAAAAACTAAATTGATTGAAACAAATAAATAATAATAATTTGTTGTTGAAATATATATTAATTTTTCCACTAAAAATAAAATAATAATATTTATTTTAAGAAAAATTTTTTAAAAAAAAAAAATAAAATCAATGTATTCATCAAACAGTTGGTGGAGAAACCCATCGCCCAGTTGTACGCCAAATGAATTGATTGAAATCATTACTAAACCAAATAACGGTTACTATTATCTACCGAAACAACCCTACAATGAGGTCTATCCTAACATTTATATCAGTGATGGGTATGAAAATTATAATTATTATTTTAATTTAATTTTTTAACTAATTATTTAATATTATTATCGAAAACAAACTAAAAAAACTAATGTAAAAATATATTAAAGTAAATTTAATTTCAATAATATATGTACTAAAATCTATAATATTATTAACTTTAATACAGTATATAATACAGTATTAATAAAAATTCAAACACGCATTTAGTAATATATTTATAAATTTAGTAAATTTTTAATTAAAACATTATATATTAAGATATTATATATATATTAAATTTTTAGTAAACCGATAATAATTATTAGTAATAAAATATCAAATATTAGTTAAACAAATAATAATAATTTAGATTTTGATAATAATTATTATTTGGATAAAAATAATAATAATTTAGATATAATAATAATAATTTAAATATAATAATAATAATTTAAATATAATAATAACTATTTGAATAAAATAATAATTATAATTAAATAATTATAATTATAATTAAATAATAATAATTATAATTAAATAATAATAATTATAATAAAATAATCATAATTATAATTAAATAATAATAATTATAATTAAATAATAACAATTTAAATAAAATAATACAATTTAAATAAAATAATTATAATTATAATTAAATAATAATAATAATAATTAAATAATAATAATTATAATTAAATAATAATAATATTCAATACATTACTGTATATATATACAAAAACAATAGGACAACAGCTATATGTCTGCAACTATTGAGACGATTGGGTATAACACACGTACTGAACGCCAGTTGCGGTAAAGACCGACAGTTCGGTTTGGTCAACACATCGGCCGAATATTACCGAAGTTCGGGTATCGAGTTTCTCGGCATTGAGGCACTGGACATATCAATCTATCCGCTATATCGACATTTTGAAAAAGCGGCCGATTTTATACACCGTGGTCTACAACATAGCGATGGCCGAGTACTGGTTCATTGCGGCGAAGGTATCAGCCGATCGGCTACATTGGTTTTGGCCTATTTGATGATCAAACGGCGATTGACGGCTCAGGAAGCCGTCGGCAAAGTGGTCAGACAGCGATCGATTTTCCCGAATATTGGATTTCTACGGCAACTGTGCGAACTGAACGACCAGCTTATCAGACGACTACCTACTCATCCTCCGTCACCAGCAAAGTCAAGGATGATTGGAGGTATCGGCGGTGGCGGCGGCGCTGGCGGTGCCGGTGATGGCCATCATAACGGTGGCGACCATCACACCATCAAACAACATATAATGATCTGATTGCCATTTGAATTGTTGTTATGTAGCGCCCCATACCTACTACATGTACCAAACTATACCTCCCTAACCCCCCCCCATTACCCAACCTAACCTCGCCTATCTATAACTTATTTTACATTATTATCTGGTAATAAGCCATACATTTATATACACAATACATAAGTTATGAATTACCGGTAATTAATTAAAAACATTTTCAATCAATCTATCATTTTGTTGAATGAAATACTATTTGCGTTTACATAACATAACATAACAATTATAACACATATATAATCTTAAAATAATATTAATTAATTTATAAATAATTAATTATATATCTATATCTATAGTATATGTCATATAATTACTAAATATATATAATAATCCAATTACTTTAAACTATACATTTAATATTATTTTTATATTTATTTAATAAAACTATATTAAGTATCACTGTTACTGTTAGTAAATATTTTTATTAATAATTTAAACAAAAAAAATAAAATAAAAAACACAAAAAAATATAATTTAGATTAGTTTACTAGTACCATAATCAAAATAAAAAAAAATTATATACATTATAACATTTAATAATAATAATCATAATAAATTAGTTTTTAATTTTTTATATCCAATTTTTAGTTAATTAATTAATTAATTAATTAATAGTAACATTTAATTAAATATTACTAATTTAATTTTTCCTAACTTTTAATAGTTATATTTCTCTTAATTTAATTAAAAAAACAATTATATAAATATATAACTATTTAAAAAAAATTAATATATATATATACATACTATCCATTATACTATCTATTTTTAAAATTGTCTAAAAATAAATTTGTTCATTATAATTATAATTAATAAAACATATATTAATTATTATTATTATTGTAAAAAAATTAATTAATAATTTTTTTTAATTGTTATGGATTTAAAATAAATTAGTTGATAAAAAACAAATGTCATATTTTTTTGCACACACTTTCTAATTATAACTATCTGTCAAATATTTCACAAAACAAATTGCATAATAAAAATAATAAAATAATTCAATTGTTATTTTTTCCACTAATTAAACAACAAAATAAATAAAAAACTACTTTAATCTTACCTAATATTTTGTTTGATATTTAGCCAAAAAAATTTTAAATTATGTAAAAAAAATTAAAATAAATTTAAAATAGAGATAAAACATTTGTTAAGATAAACACATTTTTTTTGGTGACAATTATAATAATAGTAATACTAATACTGTTTATTAGTAATACATATAAACTATTTAAATGTTTATAAACAACACACATATGTTTTCAATGTCTTAATAATAATAAAAAATATAATAAAATTATTTTTTTTTTAGTTTCCAGTACTCTATTTAATTTCAACACAAATACTTTTAAAAAATTATTTTTTAAATATAAAAAAAGTAATATTTATTTTTAAATATAAAAATAAATAAATAAACAATTTAAACATTGAAAAATATATGTAATAAAAATAAATCAAAACGTTTTGTGGTTAATAATAATAATAATTATTATTATTATAACAAAATATAACATAATTAGTTTAACATTTTTTTACTATTGTTTAATAATAATGATGATAAAACAATAATGAAAATAAATTTTTTAATTGAATTTTGAACTGAAAAAAAAACACACAATCAGTAATGAGATTTTTGAATCATTATTATTATTATTATTATTATTAAGCGATTAACAGATAAATCTGTAAATTTGTATCTTTGAAAATGTCATTAATATTTAAACAAAAAAAATAAATAATTAACAACAAAACAATCGTAAAAAAAATATTATTTTCCAAATATATTTATAACTTTTATATATGTATTATATATACAGTATATAAGTTATAAATATATTGCAATATAAATATATATATATATATATATATTTATATTGCAATATATTTATAACTTATATACTGTATATATAATACATATATAAAAGTTATAAATATATTTGGAAAATAATAATAGAAATAATAATAATTAAATAATAGAAATAGTCTAATAGGAATTTCAATGAGAAAATTTCTCGGAAATTAAATTTCTATAGAAATTTTACAATTATTATTATTATTATACTATGGAATCCACATATTGTTTTAGAAACTTTCTAGAAATTTCTCTCAATTTTTTTAACCAAAAAAAAATCAACTAAATATATAGATATAGATATACAATGTATATATCAATAGATATAAAGTTTATGTCCAGAAAAAAAAATCAAAAAACAAATCGTAATTATAAGAAAAAAAACATAACTTCAAAACAAATATATTTTTTTTGTCTCAACGATTCATTGATCGTAAAAACGGTAGACCGATGTGTCGGCGCTCAGTTAGCTCGGACTCGTTGAACGGCTGATTGATGACATCCAGTTCCTTGTCGTCCGATTTGAGTACTTCGTATAAGTCGTCGCCGGCTGTCACTAGTGATCGCTGGGATCGGGCGGTCATCAGATAGACGTCTTCGTTGAGTTTATAGTGAATCAGTGCAAACAATTGCCGCAAAAATACTGTCCTAACGGTCAGGATATTCTGGACGCGAACCGATAGATGACGAAAATCAATGGACGGATACATCCGAGGCGATCGTATGGCCAGATATTCAGTAAGCATCTCATCTAATGTACGAAACTTTATGGTTGTCGGTGTTTGCATATATCGTTGCCGATGACCACCAACACCAATACCGCCGACGACTCCTGTTTCCATCACTGCTGCGGCCAACTGTTCGCGATATTGTTTACGCTGTAGACAATAGTCGAGTATACGTAAGTCAATAACTTCCTGGACCTGGATGTCCAACGAATGTTTCAAGTAGTCGGTGGCCACCCTGGAGGCAAACATTACTTTTTGTGTTGAACGCGATTCCAGCCACGGTTTGATTAGTGATGAAACGGCCGCAGAGTTTCGGTGGGCCGTGACGTTCACTACGTAGATGCCGTCATCGGTGGCGAATGACATCCAATTCGGTTGATTGTAGCGACCGATTTCGTTGGCAAACATCTCGAAGCCGACACAGTGTGTCGCCGACATCGACCGTTTGAATGCCTCGACACTATCACTGTCGCTGTCGGTAACCAACAACAAATCGGCCGATGTTTTCACCGACATTTGGCTGGTGTCCACACGTATCAGTTCGTCGTCTTTGTCCAGATCGAGCAATTCGGTACCGTTTTCTTCGACGTTCACTAGCGGTACCACTCGGTTATCGTCGCCGTTGACGACATCGTGTAGTACACCGTTATTGTTGGCCACATCTATGCCGTCGTCGTCGTCGTCGATGCCGACCAGCAATTGATGACCAGCGGGAATCACTATACGATCGCCGAGTCCGCTGCCGACGACGCAACCGTCGATACCATTACTATTACAAAACAAATGGTCAATCAATCAATCAATCGGCCGATTAATCAGACAAACAAACCTATGAAAGCCATTGGTTGTGGTGGCAGCGGCGGCGGCGGCGGCGGGTCGGGTGGCCACTCGTTGCGGTACAAATTGTGTCAATTTCCATTTACGTAGCTCATAGTCGTGGACAACATAATAGCCCAAATAGGTTGTCCGATTCAATCGGGTTTCCTCCAATTCGACCGACATATTAGTACTACCACCGCCGCGACCACCGCCGACCCCACCATCGCCGACTGGTCCGGCATTAAACTTCTTGATCCGACCTTCGGCTCGATTACCCGAATACTCGACAATCGTTACCACAGATCCTTTCAGGTCACGCATTTCGCTCATTGATTCCCGATGTCGGCGCCACCGATTTGTACCGACAATTGATGCCAATGTCATTGTTGTTGTTGTTGTCTTGATGTTGTTGTTGATGATGATAGTGACCACCGATGATGATGATAGTGATGATGAAGACAGTAACTGATCCACACATACACTACTAATGTTATGTCAAATCACATGTGTTTTTGTTTGTCTATTATTATTGAATATTATTATTGTTTTTTTGTTTTGTTATTAATAACAGTATTATTGAATGTATGCAATGTTTGTGTGTATGTAATACTAGTGATGGAAAACTATAGCATTTAGGTTTAGGTTTAGGTTTTAAAAACCGAACCGTATTTCTATATAAAAAAAATCTATTTATTTTGTACAATAAATAATTTTTTTAAAAAAAAACCAAACCGTTATTTTTATATTATTATAAAAATATAAGTTATTTATATATATATATTAATATATCAGTTATTATCTTTATATTTAGATATTTTATGATTATTATTATTATAATTTATTGAAAAAAGTACCATGATAAAAGTAAATCACACATATAAAATATTATTAGATATTATTTATACTGTATGTAATTTTATAATATTTTATTAATTAATAAAAAAATTATTATGTTAGATATATGAATAATTTTATTTTATATTTATTATTAATTTTCAACATCAATAGTGTTATAATTTTTATCAACAAAAAAAAAGTTATCATATGATACCACTTATAGTTAATCACTGATATATATATATATACAGTATTTAAAAAAATAATTATTTGTTGCTTAAAATCCCAAACTTTGGTATTGCTTTTTATAATTTTTTTTTGGTTGTTTAAAAACCCGGAAACCAATTTATGTTTATGGGTTTTATTTAGTTGCTTACCTCTCTAGTTGCTTACTATTTATTATAGTATTGCAATAAAACAATTATTTTTTTGAGCGCATAGTTTGAAAATTACTTTTAAAAAACTTCAAAACTATATGTACAGTAAATACAAACTTTATGTATGACTACATTATTATATAGTAATACTGTACATACAAAAAGTAATGTATAGTTTATATACTGTTTATATGTGTGAACATCTATGCCATAGATTCTATGGTATATAGTATATACAGTACAA
Source organism: Oppia nitens (assembly GCF_028296485.1). NCBI lineage: Eukaryota > Metazoa > Arthropoda > Arachnida > Sarcoptiformes > Oppiidae > Oppia > Oppia nitens. The sequence continues at coordinate 309,099 of NW_026533224.1, read as the reverse complement.
GGCATACACACATAGACAGTGTGTATTACACACACATACATATATATACATACACACACACACACAGACATACATACATACATACATACATATACATACACACATACACACACACATATATATATACATACATACACACACACATACATATTGTACATACATACATATACACACACACACACACACACACACACACACACACACATACACACACATACACACATAAAAGTGATATATATTTATTTGTTGAGAGAAAAAAAAGTGAAATATAAACCTGTTTTAAGAGTTTGGACCCAAAAAATAAACTAAATATATATATAAATAAAAAGTTTATATAAACTGTTGTATTAGTTGTTGTATTGTTGGCTATGCCATCACTTCATAGCAGAATTATATATCGATAATAATATTAATAATAATATTAATAGTAATAATAATCTTAAACTTTAATTTCACTTTTACTAACAATAATTTTTTTATAATAAAAAAAACTATTAAACTATACATTACTTTCTAATAGTTAAAGTTATTTCATATTCAGTATTAAAAAAAACGAAAAACTTTTTCTGTTTAATATAATAACTATTTGTTTTAGTAATCATTTAAAATCTAATCGTTTAAATTGTTTTGACTAATAGTATCAACAAAAATATATATATATATTTAAAAAAAATCTTAAACTTTGTGCAAAAATTAATTAATTAATTTTTTTTTAAAAACAAAAAACAGTGTCAGCTATGAGTGATCATCAATATAATAATAAATATGATATGAATTTTATTATTAATATATTGATTACTATTGTGCTATTAATTGCTACAATTATATTGACATTTTGGAAATCAATTTTCGGTGTCAATCGAAAATGTTTGAAAAGTTAGTAATGAATTCAATAATAATAATTTAATTAAATATTAATTTTCAATTGAATTCAATCCATTAGGTCGGCCACCGTCGCCACTATGTCTGCCAATTGTCGGACACATGTATCTGATGGCCAAACACAACGACAATCCGTGGCGCGGTTTCAATGAACTGAGAGGAAAGTATGGTAATATAGTTGGTCTAAAATTAGGACAAATCAAAGCCGTATTGATATCGTCGGCCGATTTGATGCGCGAAGTATTGCTGGTCAAGGGTGACATATTTTGCGATAGGCCATCATTTTTTAGGTATTCCCTTATATTTGGTCGGGACAAAAACAATGGTATGTTATATCTATCTATATATATATATACATATATATATATACTGTATATATATATCCTTAAAATATATATATCTAATATATAAACTAACATTAATTATAATATAACTTTCTCTCTCTGTCTCTCTCTCTCTCTCTCTCTCTGTCTCTCTCTCTCTGTCTCTCTCTCTGTCTCTCTCTCTCTGTCTCTCTCTCTCTCTCTCTCTCTCTCTCTCTCTCTCTCTCTCTCTCTCTCTCTCTCTCTCTCTCTCTCTCTCTCTCTCTCTCTCTCTCTCTCTCTATCTATCTCTCTCTCTCTCTCTCTCTCTCTCTTAATAATCATCAAAATTCAATCACTTATTAGAAATATATAAATTAATAAAAAAATCTCATTTAAATTGGTTTTTAAAAATAACAATATCTATAATAATAATATAAAATAATGTTTAAATTAGTAGTAAAATAGCAATAAAAACATTGGTATTAATTAATGAAACAAATAATACATGTATAAATCTAAATCTAAATTATTTTTTATAATCATCGACACAATCAATCAATATAGCGCTGGCACTGTGCGACTGGTCGGACATACAAAAGTTTAGGCGATCGATGGCTCAGTTGGGTCTTATACCGAAGTTTGGCTCACATTTCTATAGACAACTGGCCAAATGTATTGAAAGTGAAATACAATTAAAAATTGTTGGACTACTGGATGAAAGTCATAGTAAAAAAACTAATAGTAATACTGTAGTAATAAATCTAACCAAACGAGACGTCCTTATCATGTGTGCCAACATTTTCATTAAATACTTGTGCACTAAAAAGTAAGTTATAATTTATTTATGTATTTATATTTAAGTAATTATTATTATTACTAACAATAATTTAATAACTTTTTTCTATCCCCTACTACTACTACTACTTCTACTACTACTACTATATTACACATTATATATCAAATAGTATTAACCAAAAAATAAAAATTATTTATAAAACTAAATAATAAAAACGATTCTCACATTTGTTAAGTAAATTATTTGACACATTAGCTAATGACTAGAATTTTAAGTTTTAAAAATTATTTAATTATTTTTTTTGGTAGAAAATAATATTTATTATTAACATTTGATTTGATATATAACTTATATAATAATAATAATAATTTATATATCCTGTATAATATCCTAACCGGTAATAGTTAATCAAATTAATTAATTATTTTTTTTATTTTTGATTTATTTTAGACCTTCAAGTGATTGTAAAAAATTTTTGGCCGCCGTTGACGACTATGACTATATCTTCTATGATGTTAACCAATGTTATGCCATTGATTTCCTACCGTTCCTATCGGTTCTGGGTCTTCATCGACAGTATCTCAATAGTGTTGAACAATCGGCACTTAGTTTAAGGTATTTATAGAAATAATATAAATAATAAACTTTTATTTGTTGTTTATATTTGTTTTTTTTAAAAAAACTAACTCTTTGTGTACAAGTTTTTTTGTTAGGATATATAAATTTTTTTTGTTAAAACAATTTATAATAACAAACAAAAAAAATCTTTATTATCTATAAATGATTTTTTTTTTGTTTTGTTTAGTGATTGCAAAGTTTGATGGCATTTCTGGTTTTACAAGAGATTTATCTTATATATAGTTAGAGAGAGAGAGAGAGTATAGTATAGTATAGAAACGGGTTATTTAGGATAACAGTGCCTATGCCTATGTTGTTGTACAGTAGCCTATCTAGTAGTGTTGAGCCCCTAGTATTTATTTTATTTTATTTTTTGGGGGTGACCTTTCACATACTGTAGTCACAGCACCCGGTCAAACCCCGACTGTGTCACTAGCCTTGTATGAGAGACTGAGAGAGAGGGGATCAGTAGTTTAGCGGGTAGTTTGTGTGTGTGGCTATCAGTTTTGAATATTTAAAAGACTAGTTTATAGAGAGAGAGAGTAAGAGAAAGTAAGAGAGAGAGAGAGAGAGAGAGAGAGAGAGAGAGAGAGAGAGAGAGAGAGAGAGAGTAAGAGAGAAAGTGAATTGAATGTCAAAAAAAATGTTTGAAAAAAGTTTTCTCTAATTATTTTTAATAATCACTTTCTCTATCTATCCTAAAATAAATAATTCATGCCTCAAAGGGACAGTTGTCTTTTATTTTTAAACTATCCAACAAAAAAAACTATCCAACAAAAAATGCCAACAAGACATCTGATCACTGATACCACATACCGGTTCACTACCACTACCCAATAAGGGTTGATACCAATCACCCTAACCTCCTATACCTTAACAAACAAATTTATTGCTCATATTATTAGACTTTAAAAAATTTACAGTTTTTTTTGTTTTATTAGTTGAAATACTATTTATTAAACTAAAAAAAAATTTAAAAAAATTGTAAAACTGTATACAAAAAAATTAGGTATTTTTAGACACACACATATAAAAAATAACTGCATATAATATATACGTTAGGGACCCCCCCCCCATTGAGTTGTCTACGATATACATACTGTACAAATTTTTATAATATTAAATATTATAATTAGATTTAAAAAAAAAAAAATAAATTTTAAAATGTTTGACAGTCAATGCAAAAATATGGTAATTACTGTTTGATATACAATTAATAACATATTATACTATATATAGAGGAGGGGTGGGTGTGTGTGTGTGTGTGAGGGGAAGGGACTAACAAATCGCATATATTATTGACTTATATATGAATATATATATTAAATATATTATATAATAATAGGAATTACGTGGAAAAAGAGTTGATTGCCGATAGACTTGTCGACACAATTGATAGACTAGAGTCCAGGGGGTCGTCGGCGGCTTCGGGTAGTGTCGTCAACAACGATGATGACGACGATGAGGACAACACCGATACGGACAACTGTCCGACCGATTTCCTGGAGCTAATGCTTGAACACTATGTGGAAAACCCCTCATCGGCAATGTCGTGGCCAATCATGTTGTACGAAATGGGCGATCTGGTTGGCGGCCATTCGGCAGTCGGTAATCTATTGATGCGATTGTTGGGTTGGGTAGCCCTGAATGAACGGGTACAACAGGAACTGTATGAGGAAGCTGTCCGGGCATTGGCCAAACAGCCCAATGATGATCGGCTGATACGGCTGGATCATCGGCCACTGATGCCCGTGACTGAGGCCAGTATATTGGAGACCTTGAGGCTAACATCGTCGCCGATTGTACCGCATGTTAACCGAGAGGATACGACACTTCAAGGTAAGGGATAATTATTTTTTCAAAAATATATTTAACCGGTTATGTCATATATATATATATATATATAGGTTATGACATCGAAAAGGGAACAATGGTATTGTTCAACACCTACTACTTGAATATGTCGGATAAGTATTGGTCGGAACCCCAGGAGTTTAGACCCCAACGTTTTGTATCGAAATCCTACGGTAATGCCAGTCATATAAGCAAACCGGACCACTTTTTCCCGTTCAGCTCCGGCCGTCGGTCGTGTTTGGGCTATAAAATGGTCCAAACAATAGCGTTTGCCGCACTGGCCAATCTGGTACTTAATTTCCAGTTGACTCCCGCCACCGAATCAACTACCGGTGCCGCCGCCGATTCAGGAGCCGATAAAATCCGTAGCCAATTGGCACCAAAAGGTTGTCTGGCATTGGATTTATCAGACAATTGCTTTCAAGTGGCTCTGAGTCCAAGGCCTACCACCACTACCACTACCACTAACACCACCACAAGCTTATCATAAATAATAATAATAAGAGACTGTATGTGTGTATGTCATGTGAAGAGGAACCTCCGATTTTTTTTTAAAAAAAAAGTTTTAGTTAATAGTTGTTATAAATAATAAAATTTTTTATTTTAGCTAACTTTCCCTCAAATAAAATATCACACATTTAGTACAGTATATAATAATAATTTGAATGCAACGACACTACTAAATGTCATAAATTATTTTATATATATTTAAACACTTGACTATATTATAGATTATGATTTTTTTTTTGAAATTAAATTTAATTAAAATACTGGTTTTGGTTTTTAAAAATATTATATTAATATCAATTTTTTTAAAATTTAGCAGTTATTATATATTTATTAAAAAAATTATCTATTAATTTTGACAGTACATTATAATAGTAATAATAATAATATACAATTTACAAATTTAAATAAATAAATTAAGTTTTTATTAAAAAAATAAATTAATTAAAACATGTCTAATTAAATTAAATTAATTATTTATTTAATTATAAAAACTAATTTTAAAAAATTTAATTATAATTTTATATGAAATAATATTAAATGATTTTTAAAAAAAAATTAAATACTAAAAAATTATTATTAAAATATCAACAATTTTTTTGTTTAGATATTAATAGATAGAGATTAAAAATATTATAATTAATAAATTTATAGCAATTATTAGATTATATAATATATTTTTAAATAAATATATATATATAATTATAACAGTTTAATTACTTTATTATTAATAATAATAATAATTAAAAATAATAGTTATTTTAATAAAAATGGAAAGTTTTATAAATAAATTAATTTCAATTTATGGATTAATATTTATAATTATTATTATAAAAATTAAGATAAAATCAGATTCACTAATATTTTAATACACACACACACACACACACACAGAGATTATAGCTAAAAATTGTTGACCATATTTACCTGTATATGATATGATAAAAATACCAGTGCTTTCACCTATATATATATAATGGACAGTTAGCTCCCATACTAATCCCAGTGGTCAATAGCCTTTTAATACAGTAAAATATTTTGATTTAATATATATATATATGTTTGTTTGTATATGTATTTAAAAATATCTAAACAAAAATCAATTGGGTGTTTATCTAAAATTATTATCTAGGTGCATCATTTCAATGCCAATGTCAACACTATACATGGCACAGGTAGTACTACCTGTGCTCTGATGGTGACTGAGTATATAAATAGGGAAGTCATATACTGATTTTGATTACCATTTAATTTTTTTACAACACAACACAGTTAACAATTTGTATTAATAATTTTTTTGTTGTTGGTCTACCCCCACCCCACCCAAAAAAAAAGTTATTGTGTGTCTGAGTGTGTGTGTGTCCTCTATCTATACATTTTTGATTTCAAACATGTATAGCATTTTATTAGTATTATCATCGGTGGCCATCAGTGTATTGGCCGATAGTCCCCCAGTCGGCGGCGGTGATGTTGTTTCGGTTCATTCATCGGTGGTCAAGGATATCATGGCCAGGGCTGCCTCAGCCGTAGTAGTCCAGCCACAGGAAAGGAACAGTAGTCCTCCACCGGCAGGTATAGTAATTAACATATTTATATGAGTTTCAAAATAATTTACATCCCTGTCCTCTATCTAATAGTCAGGTGCAGAGCCAACGAAATTGTTACCGACTGTCTGACACCGTGCGAACCGACCTGCGAGCACCCAAACCAACTGCCCTGTCCAGAGTTTACTGCCCGTCGGACCGATGCCGGCACTACCGCCGGTGATTCGGCCGATGATCTTCAGCCAATTGAACGCAACAGTGAACCGCCGGTTAACTGTCGACCCGGTTGTGTATGCGATCACGGATTTGTCCGCAGCGTACTGGGCGTATGTATACCCCGGAGCCAGTGTCAGCGTATGTATATCCCTATATAACTTATAATATAATATTAATTTATATATATATATTTAATTAGCCATTTGTAAGCCGCACTCGCATTTCGAGTCGTGCGGACCCCGATGTCAGATCACATGCGAGTTTGCCGAACCCCGAGCTTCGACTGTCTGCTCGCAGGACAGCGATGTCTGTGTTAGCGGCTGTTTCTGTGACGCCGGTTATATCAAAGACATCCGTACCGGTCAGTGTGTCCGACCACAGGACTGCTGTAAGTATCTATCAATCAATCAATCAGTCAGAGACAGACAGACACATAACTACCTGTTTTATTATCTGCCAAACAATACTAATTATAATTATAATTCAAATTATTAGCCCAATTATGTCCCGACAATGAACACTATAGCGATTACGGTAATCCTTGTGCACCGTCCTGTCAACAGCTGGTTGTACCGCCAGCTAAATGCCTGAACTATTCGCAACATTTGCCCGGCTGTTACTGTAACCAAGGATTCATTAGGGATTGGTCATCAAAACGGTGTGTACGCGACTGGGAATGTCCGTCCATGAAGTGTCCATCCACTGATGAACAATGGTATCAATGTAGGCCGTGTACACCTAGTTGTACCGAACCCAAGCGGGTGTGTACTGGCCAGTGCCAGCCGTCGGGTTGCGATTGTAAACGTGGTCTATATAGAAATCCAACCACTGGCCAATGTATCCGATTCTGTGATTGTCCACAATTTCATCGGTAAAATTTCTAATTGATTAGTTAGAAAAAAAACAATTGGATTTTTTTGTTTAATTGAATTATTTATTACTAATTTTTTAAATATGATTTCATTTCATTTTATTTTTTTTATTGAAAAATAATTTTGACTAATATTTTTTAGACTAAAACTTAATTTTTCAGTTTTTTAAATAATATTTTTAAGTCAATATGTTTTCTAGTGATTTAATACGATATATATATAAATATATATTTTGTTTATTATTATTATTACTGTTATTATTAGTTAGATTAATAAAACAGATTAATAATAATTAATATTTATTATTATTTAATTATCATATTTATGTTTATACTGTATTTAATAATAATTATAATAAAATAAAATTTAAATGATATTTTAACGATGATTTATATTTTAGAAAATTTATTTTTTAAAATTTTTTTAACATTAAATGTATTTTGAAATTTATTTGTTTCTCACTAACAAAAAATAAAATAAATAAATAAAATTAAATTTTTTTCACAAACTAAACAATTTGTGCCTCAATTTATGGTTAGATTTTTTTTACTTTTTTTTACTAAATCATTGGTTTGTTTGGTGAGGAAAGTCATCAACAAAAACAAAACAAAAAAAAAGTTTATTTTTATTGAAGTCAATCTTCATTATGGTTTATGGATATAATGCCCGTAAAAAATACTACATTATATATATATATATATATATATAATATATATATATATATAAATATATATATATATAAGACACTCACTTATAAAAGTACAAACAAAATAATATATATATATATATATATATATATATATATATATATATATATATATATACAGTATATATAGTAAAAGTCATATCCATTTGGTATTTGATTGTGTGATTTACTCCAATAAAACTAAATAAATATGTTTTATTTATATACACACACTGTATATATATATATACTGTATATTATATATGTCTCAACATTAGTTGTTGTTTTTGTTTTTATTTTTTTTATTGTGTTAAATTTGAAAATATATGTTCAATCAAATCAAATCAAATAATACCCATTGAAAAAAAATCAGACATTTATGATGTACTCCTATATATATATAGTATATATTGATATATCATATATATACTGTATATATATATACAAAAAAATCCTAACACTGATCCTATGGTATACTAATATACAGTAAACTAAACGACAAATAAATACTTTCATATTTTACATTTAAACTCTCTCTCTCTCTCTCTCTCTCACTATTTATCTATCTTTTATCACCATATCCTCTAAACTATTATATATAATAATAATAATAGTTTACTATAGTTTTGACCATCAATTGTATTTTTTGGAGGGGGGGGCATTACTAGGGCATCAGTACCTTAAAAAAAACTAAACTAAAGTATACCATAATTTAGTATACACTTTACATTATATTTGTTAATAGTATATAATATACAAAAAAAAAATTCAGACTAAATGTTATTATTTTTATTATTGTTTGGATATTATTAGTATTATTATATAAAAAGTAAATCATGAAAATCATGTGTATATCTATCTATCTATATATATATATACTTCAAACTTGTAATCTATGTGTAATTTTTTTGTTTGTTAAATATTTTATTTATGGCTAACTGTACCGAAAAAACAAACAAACAAATATAGATTAGATTTATAAAGTTAAAACTGTATTATTATTATTATTATTATTTAAGTATAATTTTCACAAATATTTCAAATATTTATTAGATTATTTTTTGAGATTATTGATTAATCTATTGAATATCTAATAAATAATTATTTATATTTAATATTTCAAATAAATAAAACAAAAATCTGATCATTATAGTAGTCACTAAACTATGATATTTGAATATAATACTAATAATTGTTTTATTTAAAAAAAAAATAATTTGCTGTCTATATTAATATAGATTTTATTTTATTATATCATTTATAGATATGTTTCTCTCGAAAAAAAATAATAATAAAATAATTAAGACTAATAAAATATTATTACAGATTCCTAAATGCATAATAAAAATGTTAACAATTAAAAGCAGACAATTATTATTTATTATTTGCTATGAATTTTAATATCTATCTCTCATTTTTAAAATATGATTTGAATATTAATTTCTAGATATATCTGTTAATAATAATATTAATAACATATCATACAATAGTAGTAGTAGTAGTAGTAGTAGTAGTAGTAGTAGTAGTAGTAGTATATGAAATATTAGTGATATACTAACCGTTTCGCATCACACACACACACACACACACACACACACACACACACACACACACACACACACACACACATACATACACACACACATACATACATACATACATACACACACACATACATACACACACATACACACACACATACATACACACACACACACACACATACACATTATACACACATTTTTTCAATTAAGGATCATTAAGCTTATGGTGTGTGTGTGTCATAAAATATTTATATAAAAATTTATAATATATTTCAATCAAAAAAAATTATTATACAGTATATATATAATTCTAGTACACTATATATATATATATATATATATATATATATATATATATATATATAATAAAATTTTTAATATTATTGTTGATATCCAAAATCATTCAAAATAATTGTTATTTCACCAAAAAATCATAAAAATTAAAATGTCTAGTATTATTTAAAAAATTATTATATCAAAAGTTATTTTTAATTAGCAAATTAATTGCTATATCAATAGTTTTGTTGTTGTTATCGATGTATTTGATATACTATTTGCTATATAAAACAAAAATTGATAATCAAATTTATTCAAAAAAACATTATAGTTTATTATCTGATGGTTTGAAAGATTTTTTTTTGGTATAATATTAATATATGTTTTTTATAAACTCTTTTTGTTGTTGTTGTTGTTGTTATAAAATACTGTGAAATAAACGCTAAAAAATAACCTAAATTTCAAAATCATTGCCTTAACAGTTGTTTGAATGAAACATTTTTTTCCGCCAAATACTGTATACATAAAAAAAACAACAGTAAGTGAAGCGATATATATTCAACTCAATCACTACACATACACACACATACACACACACTTACATACATACACATACACACACATACATACACATACACATACACATACACATACACATACACATACACATACACATACACATACACATACACATACACATACACATACACATACACATACACATACACATACACATACACATACACATACACATACACATACACATACACATACACACACACACACTTACATACATACACATACACACACATACATACACATACACATACACATACACATACACATACACATACACATACACATACACATACACATACACATACACATACACATACACATACACATACACATACACATACACATACACATACACATACACATACACATACACATACACATACACACACATACATACACATACACATACACATACACATACACATACACATACACATACACATACACATACACATACACATACACATACACATACACATACACATACACATACACATACACATACACATACACATACACATACACATACACATACACATACACATACACATACACACACACACATACACATACACATACACATACACATACACATACACATACACACATACACATACACATACACATACACATACACATACACATACACATACACATACACATACACATACACATACACATACACACACATACATACACACACACACACACACACACACACACACACACATAGTCCAACCGATTTAATGTTATTTTAAAGATTTTTAAAGTCTAATAATATGAAAATAAAATTTATATTATAAAAAAATACTAAATTTTTTATCGATTACACAGTCAATCATCAAACAATATATAACAGACACTATAATAATAAATATCTATTAATATATAAATGACTTTTGATAGAAATTATAGTCTATATATATATATATAATATTAAGTAATAGTTATTTATTTTATATTTGCACACATTTTTTCCCTGAAAATTGTTGTAATTTATCTTTTTATATATATATATATATATATATTAGTTGTTGTTGTTGTTGTAAAAGTGTAAAATTTTTTTCAAACTAAATAAAAACAAGTGATCATTAATTTTATTGATTTTATTATTAGTATATTATATATCTTATAATATAATAATAATAATAATAATAGAAATGAAATGATTTTCTTCATTATAAAATCATTACTAAATTATATGATATAAAATGAAAATATAAATATAAAAAAAAATAAGTTATCATTAATTTTTAGTCTTAAATAATATACTATATATATAAATAAAACTATTTTGAATTTCAAATATAATAAGAGATATTTAAATTTAAATAATTATTGTTTGACATAAAAATATTAGACATTTTAATTTTCAAATAATAATAATAATAATACATATATCATATATAAAACATTTTATTATTATTTTTTTGTTAAGATAAAACCTTAAATACTATATATATAATAGAAATATATATTATTTTATTGTAATTACTTGTAGTATAATATAAATGTTTTTTTTATAAATACAGTGATCTATTGTTTTGTAAATTAAAATTTTTTCATAATTTAAATAATAATAATAATAAAAAGTTATGTTAAATATTATGTATATTTTTTTCAGTGGTTTATAACTCTGTGAATGGATTTATAATTTGAATTTAAACTAATGTTTATCAAAAAAAAAAGTGAAACAATTATAATATATATATATATATATATATATATATATATATATATATATATATATATATATATATATATATTAATGTCTTGTTTGTTAACATTGTTTAACATTATAGTAGTTATTATATACAATATAATACACATTCAATATTCAGTCATTATATTTATTTATACACAAAATAATAATAATAATAGTTTTTTTTGTTGTTAAAAAATATAACAATAATAATAATAATTTTATACTTTAAACATATAGGGATATCAATGGTTTGTTATATACTGGTATATACAGTAATATAATAATATAATAAATAAAATTTAAATATAATATTATTATAACAAACACAATATCTTGATTTACGGTCGAATTAATTCAAATAACAAAAAAAATAAATAAATAATTTTTTTAACACTAACTTTTCAGATATTTTTATATAATAATAATAATAATTTTATAATAGTTGCATACATACTATAGTATTATTATTTAAAATAAAATATTATTTTTTTATATATATATTTACCTTTTTATAATATTTACATTATATATATATATTAATACATTATAAAAATTTGGATTAATTTTTAAAAAAAATATTATAATACAAATAAAGTATATAATGTTATTTCAACAAAAAAAAATATTACTAAACTATTCAATATACTGTATATTACTGTATACTGTTTTATACTATATATATATATCTATATATAATATTAATTTGATTTTTTTTTGTCAATTATTAAACTCAATTAAGCGATATTTTTTTATAGTTAGTTAGTTGGCTGCAAATGAATGGCTTATTTAATTGAAATCAATACTAAGCAGTGCATTGACACCATTGACAACACATACATACATACACACACATACATACATACATACATACACACACAGACACATACATACACATACAAACATACATACATACATACATACATACATACATACATACATACATACATACATACATACATACATACATACATACATACATACATACATACATACATACATACATACATACATACATACATACATACATACATACATACATACATACATACATACATACATACATACATACATACATACATACATACATACATACATACATACATACATACATACATACATACATACATACATACATACATACATACATACATACATACATACATACATACATACATACATACATACATACATACATACATACATACATACATACATACATACATACATACATACATACATACATACATACATACATACATACATACATACATACATACATACATACATACATACATACATACATACATACATACATACATACATACATACATACATACATACATACATACATACATACATACATACATACATACATACATACATACATACATACATACATACATACATACATACATACATACATACATACATACATACACACATACATACACACACACACACAGACACATACATACACTAATCGTTTAATTTTATGATATGTTTGCATTAAAAATCATCTTTTATTTTCTCAATTTATATATTTATATACATTTGCTTTTATATCTGTACAGTATATTAATAGTATATACAGTATATATATATATATATATATATATATATATAGAAATTTGCTTTAACAAACAAAAAATAATAAAAATTTCCAGTAAATATTACTGGGAATACTCTATAGAGACAGTCTATAGATAGCTAAGTTAGCTATAAATTGAATGGGAAAGACAGCAACAAAAATAAAGTTAGTTATAATGCAATGTTATATATAATTGATTAAAAGCATCATTTTATTACTGTGTTGACTATTGATTATATATACAGTAATAATAATAATAATAATAATAATATGTGGATGACTAACAAAACAATAGGCAAACAAACATATACACCTACACACACACACACATACATACACACATACATACACACATACATAAACACACACACACATACATACATACATACATACATACATACACACCTATTACTACAATATGTGTTGAACTAATTATGCGGTCAAGTGATCACTAGTTTATGTCTATTAATTTTTGTTTAATATCATTTATATACACTATATATAAATTACAATATATATATTATACACTAAACAATTGTTGTCCAAAAAAAATACAATATACTATACAATAGAAATACTGTAATAAATATATTTGTAAATTATTGCTAATATAATAATAAATATAAAGCTAAATTATTGCTTAACATATATATATATATAGCTTAATTGCATGTTTAATAAATGTAAAATACAGTTAAAAGCTATTAATGTATTGTAAAAATATATAGTAATATCCTATTATATGTTCAACTCATCAATAATTTTTATTATTATTATTATATACTAATTACTAATTAATAAAAATCAATAATTTAATAAATATTTTCCATTATCTTAGTTATTATTGGAAAAAATACTAATCAATAATTATTATTAGTTTTTTTTTATCAGTATTTATGATATTAATAGACTTGCAAATTATGTATAAATATATTGGCATAAATTATTTTTTTTAAATAAAAATAAATATAAATAAAAACAACAAACAAACTAAACAATAAAAAAAATAAATCAATTTATAAACTAAACTATTTTTTTATCAAACAAAATATTTATCCGATAAAGAAAAACATTTTTATATTATATTATTTGATTTAATAAAAAAAATAAATAATATTAAAAAAAACTTATAGATTATATGATATTTTTTTTTATATATAGGTAAAAAAAGTGCAAACTATGTGCAAAAAATATATTTATGTAAAACTTTCCAATATATGTATATATATATATACGGTATATATATTATATTATATCGATATATATTAAATAAATAAAATCCTATAAACACATACAATACATAAAATGTATACAAAAAAAATTGCTTTCAATATATAACACAAAAACAACAAATAAAATAATATATATTTAAACGAGAGATTTGAAACAATAAATGAGAGTAAAATAGGTTTGTAATATCGATAGACAGTTACCCACACATATTCACACACACATATTCACACACATATAGACACATACACACATACATACATACGTACATATATATATATAGATATATATACACATACATACATACATACATTTACACACACATATATATATACAGTTATACATACATACATACATACATACATACATACATACATACATACATACATACATACATACATACACACACACACACACACACATACATACTTACAAACACACACACATACACACACACATATACACATATACATACATACAATATATTATATAAACATAGATAACAAAAAAAAACAACTAAAATAACTACAACTATAACCCAAAAAAAAACAAATTCAAAGCCATTAGGATGTGTTTAGTTAATGCACTTATCGTAAGTACTGTACAATCATATCATACGATTTTGATGCCCCGAAAAAAAAACTATTTTAGATTTAAACGAAACACACAATATTTATTTTTTTATTATTTGATTTTGTTGTTAGTGTTGTGTTGTTGTGAACAAATTGCTTACATTTATCACATTTATTGACGGCTAGTCATCATCGGTGGCGTTAAGAGAGAGAGAGAAAGAGAGAGAGAGAGAGAGAGAGAGAGAGAGAGAGAGAGAGAGAGCAAAATGATTTGAAAACACTTGCGTTTTAGCCGCGCTGTTGACGGCAATCATTACACTATACAAACATATATACAATATATATATATGACTGACAACATATACACCAGTAAAGTATGTATACATCACTATACATACACACATAAACACTATTGACATATATGTATAGCGTTTAGAGCATAGATTTGAATCACTTTGTATATGTATGAGAAGCTATGTGTGTGTTTGTAGACAAAATAGATGAGGGATTGGGAGAAAAAAAAGACAAACAGTTAAGAGAGTTAAGAGCTTACAGTAATAGAGAGAGAGAGAGAGAGAGAGAGAGAGAGAGAGAGAGAGAGAGAGATAAAAATATAAAGTTTTATATATATATAGAAAAAAATCGGAGAAAAAAACTTATTCCGATTTCCATTAGCGCCAAAAATTGTGTGATTTTTGTTGTACTACTACTACTACTACTAGTAGTTGTTGTTGTTGTTGGTGTTGTTGATGATGGGAACGGGAGATGAGAGGCTAGAGTGAGAGAGAGAGAGAGAGAGAGAGAGAGAGAGAGAGAGAGAGAGCAAAAAAAACTATACAAAAGTTTTATCGTAAATAGCAATTTCTGTCGCTTATATACCCAATATATATATATAACATCCAAGTGATGACATTTCTCTCTCTCTCTCTCTTTTTATTCCGGTTCCGACTTAACTACTTGTCCTCTCTCTCTCTCTCTCTCTCTCTCTCTCTCTCTCTCTCTCTGTCTCTCTCTCTCTCTCTCTCTCTCTCTCTCTCAGTCCAACTAATACTCTATCCGCGTAAGGCTTTTAACAATTGGATTGCAAACAATAGTTATTATTATTATTATTAGATGACAATCTTACTGTATATATAAAGGACAGTCAGTTTTATTGGCTGCTTAGGGATTGCACCAGACATTTGATTGATCTGATTATAACAGACTGAGAGTTTCACACACACACACACACACACACACACACACACACACCATATACGAGGTTATACTGTATGTAACAATAATAGACATCCAGTTATAGATATATTTAGTGGACAATCTATATATATATATATATCGATATATAACCAAAAAAAATGTTATTATTATTATCGATGTTAAACGGTTTGTTTGTGCGACGACAATGATATTATTAACACTTAGAGTGAAGGATGTTAAATGTTACATTAATGCTACTACGTGTCCGAAAAAATAGCATTGTAAAAAAGAAAGCTTATAGGCGTAATATGAAAATACTACATAAAGTTAACAGTTGTCTATAAAGAGACATACTATACGCATGCGTTAGAAATGTGCACATTATATGAGAAGTGATAAATAACTGTATTATAATAATTGAAATAAAAATGCTTAACTTGTTTATTATCTAATTTATTACATTTTTATACCTTATTTTTAAAACTTGTATGCATATTGTACAATACAAATAATATCTTATATTAATTTAATACATATAAATACAAACTCAATTTACAATTATAATTTAAAATAATTTTGATTATAATTTACAATAGTTTTGATTATAATTTACAATAGTTTTGATTATAATTTACAATAGTTTTGATTATAATTTACAATAGTTTTGATTATAATTTACAATAGTTTTGATTATAATTTACAATAATTTTGATTATAATTTATAATAGTTTTGTGAATAAATTACAATACTTTTCAATTAACAAATTAATTTTATAAGTGTATTGCATTATAACTTATGTTAACATAATTTATAATGCAATACACTTAAAACAATTAAATATTTTTTAATTAATTTTAATACAATTTTAAAATAATTATTATTAGTATTTTTTTAAATTATCAATTAAACAATTATAGATTGTAAACATAAAACTTAATTTAGTAATCAAATATTATTATTGTTGAAACATTGCTGTGGTTTTCAATACAATGTCACTACTTCTACATCAATACGTATGTGTTATAATATACATGTATTATAGGTTTAGACAAGATGTCTGACATCACAAACAACTGATGTCCTAAAACACAAACACTACAAAGCATTACAACTACGTGTACTGCTATATAATAGTTATTGTATAAAAATGTTTTGCTTGATTTTCTATATCAATACATTGCATGTTTCGTAAATGTATTACAGTATAAAAATGGTTAACTATTGTTATACTGTAATACATTTTTAAATTGAACACAAGTAACGTTATATTATAGAAATTTTGCTATTATTGTCTGAATCCAACAAAAAAAATTCTCTATTGTATTCATCATAAAGATTTTCTATATCATTCATTGATGTATTAACTTTTAGTGAACAATTATCAACATCTTGTTTATATTTATCACACAGTTTTTCATAAATCATAAAACAAATAATGAAACTAAAAATAAAAATCATATAACACATTAAATACATAAAACAAAAAATAATAAATTTTTGCATTTTATAATAATAATTTTATAATTATTTATACAACAATAACTGAATTATACATTGGATTGTCAATAGTAAACATTTTCTTTGAATCATCAAATTTAAATTGTGATTGATTTAATAAATCAATATATTTTCTTAACTTATCAATTCTTTTATTTTGAATATGAATGACAATCAATGGAAAAATTAAATTAATTACAATAACAATACATGTAAATATAGTTAAATAATTTTCAATATCATTGGACTCCATTGTTGTAACTCTCAATGCTTTATGATTAGCTTTTTATTAGAAGTAAACAACAAACTAGTGTATAAACATGTACATGGATTGCTGTATAACAAATGTTAACATTTTTTATACAGCAATCCATGTATTTCAATTACTAAGTAAAATAAAATTTTATTATAACAATAAATAACTACTGAGCATGACTCAGTAATGACATAGTAATGACATAGTAGACAAACTCATTTACTAAGCCAACATTTAGGAGCATGTAATGCATTGAAGACCAACTTTACTGAGACACTGAGTCGAATTATACTAAATATGTTAGCATATTTTTAGTTACAAAAAGATAATCGTTGTCCCGTTTAGTATGAGAGCAAACTTTGACCCTATATGACCAATAGACCATTATATTATATTAAAATCTAACTTGTTTATCATTAGTGGCATATAATGAATGGAGTATTTCTAAAATATTTACAATCTAATTCATATAATTAAAAAGTTATTACTATTTAACTATAAAATTACCCGAAACGCACGCCAGATTGCTTGCTAGTGTTAATTGAAAAAAATAATAATTGTTTTTTTGCCCTTAAATTTAATAATGATAATAATAATATAGACGTTTGTATGTTTGTATTTAATTAAAATATATATATTTATCTCGTGACGTAGTATTAGTGACAAAGTCACAGAAATTGAATGGTCGCTAACTGCGTAAACTGTGACTTTGTCACAGAATCATGTGACCAAAATCAAATTCATATTAACCAATCAAAATTAATTTAATTGTTTAACCGTTTAATTGTTAGTACAGTGTGTGACTTGATATACTGACCAATTAACGTAATATTATTAAATATATAAAATTGTATATAAAGAAGGAATTGATTCAATTATCATCAAATGGTAAAAATAGCTGAAGAAGTTGAGGAATGGATCCAATTATCATTAGATGGTAAAAATAGCTGAAGAAGTTGAGGAATGGATCCAATTATCATCAAATGGTAAAAATAGCTGAAGAAGTTGAGGAATGGATCCAATTATCATTAGATGGTAAAAATAGCTGAAGAAGTTGAGGAATGGATCCAATTATCATCAAATGGTAAAAATAGCTGAAGAAGTAGAGAAATTAATCCAATTATCATCAAATGGTAAAAATAGCTGAAGAAGTAGAGGAATTGATCCAATTATCATCAAATGGTAAAAATAGCTGAAGAAGTTGAGGAATAGATCCAATTATCATCTAATGGCAAAAATAGCTGAAGATGTTGAGGAATAGGTCCAGTTATCAACTAATGATAAAATAGCTGATATGTTGAGAAAATGGTCCAAAACATTGAATTAACTTTATAAAAGTTTTGTAAATTAAGTTATTACTAGTTATTTAAAAATTGATTGTATTTTTATGTCATTCGACATGTCTGACAATCAACAAATGCATAAGTCATCGTTGTCCTTATCAATCGATTAATTCTGCTGTTTAAATGATAATTACCATTTAAATGTTAATAATTCAACTTTTATTAATTAATATTAAAATGATGATTTACTAAACCAGTTACTACAAATACAATCTATAATAACTGGACAATCAATTAGTACAGATTTAACACCATCACTCAAAACATCAACATCATGTCATTAACTTCTTCAGTTGTTTTTACCATTTGATAACTATACTTATTCCTCAGCTTCTTCATCTATTTTTACCATTTGATGATAATGTGATCTATTCCTCAACTTCTTAAGGTATTTTTACCATTTGATGATAATGGGATCTATTCCTCAACTTCTTAAGGTATTTTTACCATTTGATGATAATTGGATCTATTCCTCAACTTCTTAAGGTATTTTTACCATTTGATGATAATGGGATCTATTCCTCAACTTCTTAAGGTATTTTTACCATTTGATGATAATGGGATCTATTCCTCAACTTCTTAAGGTATTTTTACCATTTGATGATAATTGGATCTATTCCTCAACTTCTTAAGGTATTTTTACCATTTGATGATAATGGGATCTATTCCTCAACTTCTTAAGGTATTTTTACCATTTGATGATAATGGGATCTATTCCTCAACTTCTTAAGGTATTTTTACCATTTGATGATAATGGGATCTATTCCTCAACTTCTTAAGGTATTTTTACCATTTGATGATAATTAGATATTTAAATTTATAAATTATTTTTTTAGTCACATTATTTTTTGTACACACTGTACATTATATCAATAACAATGAAAATTAGAACTCTATTTTGATTGGTTAATGAACGCGCGTGAATAACCACTGGTCAACAATTCGAACACTTAGCTTAAGTCTAATGTATTATTTTTAAACACTTAGGAGATATATATTTATATATATATTAAATATGAAAATATTAATTATAGTACTGTATATACATATATAAGTATAGAAAATCAATTAACATTTCAAAAAAAATCAAAGTTATAATTTAATTATAATATTTTTTTTGTTGAAAAAATTATTTTATTTATAGATAATACTAAACAAAAAAAAATATTTGCCTATTATTTGTTACATATAAAGTACTGTATATACATATATATATATATATATATATATAAATCACAAAATATAAAAATAAAATTGACATTCACTACAATGTCATGAAATACTTTTGTATTTAAAAAAAAATAAAGATTAAAAAAAATATATATTTTTCATAAACTAAATAATAGTACATAAAAATATCATATACTGTACTGTATTATCAAAAATTTTATACATATAAATATATAATTAAAATCAATAGTCATTAAAAAGATTGAAAAATCGGGTTACATATTATATATATACACTGTATATATGTATATATACAGTAGATTAATATATTGTATAAATAAAATGTTTTAATATGATAATAAACAGTATAATACAATACAGTATATACATATTTGTTATACATATTATATATATATATATATATATATATATATATATAAGTCTATGTGTGTGTTTGTGAATGCATTTGATGTCATATAATTAAAAATATACACTATATATGTATAAAAAAAAGTTAAATACATTCAATATACAGTAAATAATAACCATTGAATACATGTCCTAAAAATACATAGTATAATACAGTACAGTGTTGTTGTATAAGATAAGCAAATATTTATTAAAAACATTTCATATACAATATATACTATATATTGTATATATAATGTTAATCGATTTTAATCCCGTAATTTATAATTTATATATATATATATAAGTTTGTATAACATATATATATATAAGTTTGTATAACATATATATATATAAGTTTGTATAACATATATATATATATATATATAGATATTATACCAGAAACTAACACAAAATATATTATATATATATATATAATACATTTATTTAAACTTTTAGCAAATATAATATCATTATATATATATAATGTATAATCAAAAAAAAAAMAAAAAACAAATTTTGCTAACAAATGATACTTTCAAACACAAACAAAAAATAAATAGATATAACAATACAAATGAGTATTTTCTATTTGCACTAAAATTTTTTGTTGTTGTTTTTTCTCTATGTGTATGTTATTTAATGATATTTTTTAAAATAAAATTATTTTTTTGTGTTTATGTGTAAAACAATGTTTTTTGAAAAACAACAACAAATATTTAATATTATTTTAGTAAATATATACTCAAAAAAAAACAAATTTATAGAAACAAACGATTATATCGTATATTATTTGTTATAATTATTATTAGAAATTTAGACATTTTTTTAATTATACTATTATTAGTTTATTAGTCAAAATATTTTTAGGATATATAAATATATATAAAAAGTTAATATTAGCTAAATTTAATTAACATATATATATATATATATATATATATATATATATATATATATATATATATATATATATATATATATATATATATATACACTATATCGACTTATAAACATATTATATATATATATAAAAAAAAATATTATATATATAAAAACTGTATATATGTTATAGAAATAATAATAATAATAATAAAGTAAAATAAATCTTTAAAATCAAGACAAGTGTAATACGAAAGAGATTTTTAAGAGATTTTTTTTTGTTTCTTTTATTATATATATATATATAATATATATTTGTGTAAAACATTTGTCTTTATTTTTTAGTCCTAAAAAAATTAGATATCATTTCCTGTTAAACGTTTTACTTACTTTAAAATATAAGACTAAAAAATATATAATATAATATAACAAAATATAACGATTGAAAATAACAACAAAATAATAATAATAATAATAATATCACATTTAATACTTTTACAAATAATTTTTGTCTAAAACTTTTTTATTTATAAAAAAAAATATTTTTTTTATTTTTTATATATACTATTATATAATGTTTTTAATTTTCAACATTATATATATATTAATATAAATTAAAGTATTGTTTTTATTTGTGCCAAAAAAAATTATTGCCCAATATTTTAAACTTAATTATTTTTTATAAAACTATTATTTATTGAATTTTATTTTGTTATTTATAAATTTTATTAATCTTAATTTAAGTTTATAATCTTTATATTAAAAAATATATATATATTATAGTATTTTATATTAATTTTTAAAAAACATTATAAAATATAGATTATTATTACTATTATTTCTAAATTATTATTATTATTATTACATTAAATTCTACAAAAATTTCACATATATATATTGCTATATATATTATACATTGTATTATAATATATAATAATTTTTCTTATTATGTAAATATTCAAAAACTAGTAAAAATCATAAATACAAACAAAACATTTTTATTAAATATATAGTTTAATTTTTCTAATCAAAATATTTATCTATAAATTTAAATAAATATCTAACAAAAAATATAATATATAATAAATTAGACACTTAGTTGAGTAGATATATATATATATATATATATATATATATAGAGAGAGAGAGAGAGAAAGTGAGATAAAGGGAAAAATCCTAAACTAAAAACTTTTTAATATTCATAATAATTTAAATATATGTATAAATATCATAAAACATATATCATATATATATATATATATATATATATATATATAAAGTACAATATTTATCAAACTAATGAGCATTTCATTTATTATTATTATTATTATAATATTTTATAATATTATATATATATATATATATATGATATCACTTTCTCACTGATGATGACTGACACTACTGTTGTGTTAAAGATAAAGATAAAACTATTAGGCGTTGGAAAAAAATTATTTATTGTAATCATTAACAAAATTTTTTTTTATATATATTTATAATATATTATATCATTTTTATGTCTAACAATTTTATCCTATCCTAATGGTTTAGATTACATATTTTTATACAAATAAAATACATACATACACACACACACACACACACACATACACACACATACATACACATACATACATATTACACACACATAGTATGGCATTGATTTAATGTACAGAAAATCAACATTTATTATCAAAAATTTTTATATAATATATATGATATATGCTGTGTATATATGCCATTGAATTTTGTTTGAGTTGTCTGACTGTAATCTTACAACATATATATATATATATAATATTAAATATATGGTTAGTTTGACTGTTTTTTGAGAAAGGGGGGGGGAGTTGGGAGCGCATGTCTATTACTATATATATATATATATATTATTACATAACAACATACCAGTGCTGCCTGAAAATCACTGACTTTTACACCACTGTGTTTAAACTGTGTGTATGTGTCGATGGTGTCGGTATATACCGTATATATACATTACAGTATATATCAATAGCTAACCGGAACGGTAGTTGATATCTATATATACAAAGTGTTTATATATGTGTTTCTCATATAAAAGATACCACTGTTTTGTGTATAATATAGTTGTGTTTAATATTCAAGTGTTTTTTGGTATGACTGTCCACATGTTTGACTAAATTAAAAAACTTTTGATTTTTTTTCTAAATTAAATAATTATAAACTATTTTATAATCAAATAAAAAAAAATAGTTATCAATAAAAATCAAGTTTAAGAAAAAAATGCGATAACTTTTATATTAAAATAGTAATGAATTTTTTTTGTTGATTGTTGTTATCTGTTTGTGTTTAAACAAAATATTTATAATTAATAATAATTTTTTTGTTGAGAAAATAAACTTATGATTAATAACTAAGTGTTTTAATAAAAAAAAGTGACTAAAAATTTTTGTTTTTTATGTAAAGTTTAATAAATAAATATAATGTAATTCAATGTCACTAATAACTACTAATAAATAATTTAATACATAATAATAATATACTGTATATTAAAATCCTATTATTATTAGTATTGTCATCAACAACAACATCATCATTGGATTCCCATTTTATAATAAGGTATGTATTGATAATACTATAATAAATTATTTTATTTTTTTTTAATATTAAACGTTATATAAATCATAGATATATAATAGTAGTAGTAATAGTCTATTATGTATATACTATAAATACTAACAATATATTATCAATAAGATTAAAGTGCATATTAGAGATATCCGGCAATATATCATATATTTAACAACAAAATAATAATAATAATTTTTTAAAACTATTTAAAGCAAACTAGTAATTATAATAATAATTTTTTCTATTATTATTATAATATATAAAAATAGCTAAAAAATATTCTATAAAAGCAAACAATATTATTATTATTAATATTTTTTTTGAATTTTATTTATTTATCTATTTTTTAATATATATATATATATAGGGATTTGTGTGAAAATACATATCCTCATTGAAAAATCCCCATACATTAGAGGCAACAGTTTTATATATATATATATAATATTTTTTTCAGTCATATAGTGTATGTCAATATAATGGTAAATAACTTTTTATTTTATATATATATATATATATATATATATATATATATATATATATATATATATATATATAGTTATATTGTTGGGCGATATTTTTTTATGTGCAAATAAATGATGGTATTTTTTCCCCTTTATAAATTTTTTAACATTATTTTATTGAATTTTTTTGAAAATAAAAAATATATAAAAAAATAAAGAGAAAATTTTTCATAGAATCGACACATTGTTGTTGTTGTTGTTATATATGTATAGAATATTCTGTTATTTTTTATGTATGTTTTTCTATATATATATACTATGGTTTATATATATATATTATAATATATATATATAATAAAAGAGAAAATATTTATTTAATATTAGTTTTCTATTTATAATATAGTATATATTGTATTCAAAAAAAAATTTTTTATTATAATATAAAGTACACACACACCTACATATTTTTTTTAATAACTTATTATTTAAATATTAATTTTTAAAAAAATACATTATTATTATTATAGAAAAAACACTAATATTTAATTATGCATTTTTAAAATTATTATTATAAATTTTTAATATATTAGCAAACAATAATGTTTAAAAAAATAAAAGCTACTGTAAAATACTATTTTAAAAAAAATATTAAAATTTATTAATGTTTGTTTGTTTTTTTTATTACTTATAGATTTAACAACAACAACAAAACTTTCAAACAAACAAAAATTATTGATAATAATAATTATAATAATAATTGGCAAACAATTATTTTTTTAAAAATATTTTCGGATTAAACTAATTAATAATAAAATTAAAAACAACTATGAAATTAAATTATTATTATTGGGAACAACTGTTTCAATCGATAGTTATATTAATAAATTTTTTGGACACATTTGGTAAGTGTTTTTTCAATTGAAAATATATTTTTATAATAATAGTATATTTAAAAAAAAATATTTATAGATTTTTTTTGAATTATTGCCATTACTTTATATTATTGTCTATTAAATTTGATTTTTATTATTATTATTATTTAAATCTAAAAAAAATAAAATATTATATTTTTTATATCATCATCTTTATAGTAGTACTGTATTTAAACCATACATTACTTTTAGGACTTTACAGTGAAATAAACAAAACAAAAAAATTATTTTTTTTACATATACTGTATATAAGTATAAAATTTTTTGTATATAGTATTGAAAATTATTTTCCATTCAATGAACACTTTTGTCAATTCATTTGCCATTTAATATCAGAAATATATTATACAATATATATATATATATTATGGTATGTAATGATACTTAAAGTTTAATACTTAAAGTATAGTATAATATCAATAATAGTAATAATAATACTGTAATAATACAACTGTAAAAAAGCGAGTGTTTTTTGTGTCTATACTATTAGATATTTTTTTACATTAATTTTTTTCAATATAAATATATTGTATCTGAAAATCTCAAAAAATTTATTTAACATATATAAGTCGTGATAATTATAATAATTTTTTGATTTTATATAAAAAAATAAATCTTATTATATTATAATTAATAATTTTGTAGTATTAAATAATAATACTAATAAAAAATACAAATCTTGATTAAAAAAATTAATTTTTTTTGACATCAAAAAAACCTCAACAAAACATAACATTATATTATTATTACAAAACATTAACAAATTTATAGTAATATTTTTTTTATTTGATAATAACATTTGTTATGTTTTTTTGGTGCATTTTTCCGGTATTTATTTTAATCACTATTTCATGAGAGAGAGAGAGAGAGAGAGAGAGAGAGAGATAGGCTTTGCTTTTATCAGTAGTTTTTATAATAGTCTTGTCTTTTCTTTCTCTACTTTAGATTATATCAGACATTAGTAATTCATTAGCGATGAAAATATCTTTTTAAATATAATCACTTTGTGTGTGTGTGTGTGTGTGTGTGTGTGTGTGTGAGTGAGTGTGTGAGCGGGTGTGTGTGTGTGTGTAAAATAGGGAGAGAAATATTTTAATGCAAGCGAGCGGGTGAGTAGTGGTAGTGTATGTCTAGTATTGTGTGAGAGTGTATGCAACTGTGCTGTTGTTATATCACCGTTAGGTCTTTCAGATGATGGGGAGGGGGGGGTTATAACATACACACACACACACACACATATATATATATATATATACATACGACTCACACACACACACATATATATATATATATATATATATACATACACACACATACAAAAACACACATACAAAAACACACATACATACACACATACATACACACACACATACACACACACATATATATATATACACACATACAAACACACACACACACACACACACACACACACACATATATATATATATATATATATATACATATAGTCAGACACATACACACACATATACACACACATATGCACACACATATACATACACATACACACACATATACACACACATATACACACACATATACACACACATACATACATACATACATACACACACACAGATCATCTCTTTGAAGAGGACCGCAGAGAACAATAGAAAATTACTGGCACTATATGTATGGTATGTCTATGTCTATGTGTGTGTGTGTGTTGTGATGTAGGGGAGGAATGGGAGGCATCGGTTGGTTAGCAGTAGTAGTAGTAGTAGTAATGTTTCGCAAGATTGCAATGATTTGTACCGTTAATTTGCTGCAACACTTCACTTAATTGCTTCTCCTCTTTTCTCTTTACATTTACAATACATAATACAACCCAACAAAAAAAAATCTACAATTATTTTCCTATTGTTTTTTCCTATCCTTTTATTTTAGGTATTAAAAAAAACTACTGGTTTTTTCAACTTCAAATTGATTTAGACTTAAATCTCTCTCTCTCTCTCTCTCTCTCTCTCTCTCTTTCTTTCTTTCTCTCTAAAGGGTTGTCGGAGGGGTTATGTATTATAAACTTAAATAAAAATAAAAACTTGATATAAATCCCTGAAACATATACTATATATATATATATATATATATATATATATATAACCGTTTGTTTTTTAAAAAGTTAAGATAATAAAAATTTTAATAATACACACAAAAATAAAAATTAAATTAAATATTCGTAAAATTTATTAGATATATATCTTAATAATAATAATAATAATAACAGAATTTTATTTACTGTATTGTAGTGTAGTTGGCAATCGTTTACTGAAAATAATAATAATATAAATTAAATATATATAGTGTTAGATATATATATATATATATGAGAGTTGATTCTCATTATTATTTTTATCATAATTTGTTTTGATGTGATTTCTATTGGGAAATCCTATTTGGAGACCAATATATATACTATATATATATATATATATATATATATATTTATCTATATCTATATACAGTATCACTAGAAACTGCTATCTCTCACACATTTTTGTTAAATCTTATATTTATATATATATATATATATTGTATAACTTAAATATACAGTATATATATATATCTGACAATTGCCTTAATATAAGATTACATATAAATTCTGTATAAATATATATCTATTTCAAGTACTGTATATATATATTCTGTGTTTATAATAACATATAAACACCAATATATTTCTCAATATAAATATTATATATGATATTATTATTATTAGTATTATTATTGTTTGCAATTCAATTGAAACCCAAGATCTCTCTAACCTAACTCTTATAAGTGAAACACAATTATATCTGATTATTATTATTATTATTTTTAACATATTATTTAAGATATTAAATGAATTTATTTATATGGCAATAAATAAATTATAGTATAGATTGAAAAAAATATATATTTAATAAATAAAAATATATATAATAAATAATACATTATTAATATATTGAATTTTTAGAAAATACTAAATCATTTAAAAAAATAATAATTATATATAAATTTTTATAATATATAAAAAATATCAATAACATAGTACTGTAAAATCAAATATACTTTATTAATATTAGTTTAATATTTTATTTTAAAAAATAATAAATAGAAAAAATATTTTTAAAAAGTTGTTACTTATATTATTTTCTAATTTAATTTTTTTAGTAAAAAAATATTTTAGTTTTAACAAAATTTTGCAATTTAGCTTTTTAAAAAATATTTACAACAAAACTAAAAACTAAATATATTAACTATAAATTTAGATTAACATTTTAAAAAACAAATACAACATTAGACTAATGTAACTTTTAAGCAAAAAAAAATAAATAAAAATAAAACTAAAAAAAATTAAACATAAATTATCTTGTTAAATTTTAGGCAAACAAAAAATATACACACATTTTTATCAACAAAAAAATTATATATTTTTGAAAAAAATTTTTAGCTACTAATTTATATTTATATAGTTTTATCGATACATTATTTTTATCATCATTATTATTATATTATATATAATATTATGATTAAAAGTAAATATACAGTAGATATATACACACATTCAATGACTTTTTAATGTTTTATAAATTTTTAATCAATAAATATATATACAGTATATATATAAATATATATATATATGTTTGCCGACTAAACACACAATAGATGTATACATATATATCAAATAAAGTATTGTATATATAATACAGTAAAAAAAAGTGAAAAATAAAATTCAAAAACCTATTGTTAAATATTTATATACAGTATATATATAAAAAAAACTTTATTTTATTTATTGATAAAATGCAATATTAATTTTACATTAATATTTAATTTTTTTTTATATAATACACTTGAATATTGAACCCTTAACTTGTTTTTTTTGTTTGATTACATACCGTTCCCCTCCCCCTACATATAATCAATGCATACATAAATTTTACATACATTTCACATACATGTATATACAGTATAATAACAATGATAATACATTTATTTTTAAAATTATAAAAAATTAAACTTATCTACTAATTGAAGCACACAAAACAAAAAACAACAAAAAAAACAAAACTTTTTTTTTAGTATTATAATTTGATTAAATAAATTTAAAATAAATACATACAGAAAAAAACTAAACTAAAATAATTGTTATAATATATATATATTCAGTTCAATATATTTTATATATATATATAATTTAATTTTATTTATTTGCAGTGAATTTGTTTTCATTTGTTTAGTTGTTTTTTTTATGTTTCATTTGACTTTTAATTTTATTAATGCATTTCATATATATATATATATATATATATATAATATGAACTTAATATTAAAACAAAAAAAAATTAAAGGCAAATGTTTTGTACAATTAATATATCAATAAAATACTACTACTATTACTACTACTACTAATTTTAATGTAAAATAACTTATAAAATAATAATAATAATATATAATAGGAAATACTCTGAAAACTTAATCAAAACAATTGAAAAGTAAAATAATAATAATAATAATAATAACAATTTATAATGTAATTTATAACACAACACACACACAAACATAAAATATAATTATATTATAAATTATTATTAAAAATTTAATATTTTAAATTACAAATTACAAACCAAAAAAAAAAAATTCAGTATATTATTATTATTAGTAGTAGTGTTTTATTAAATTATAATAATAATAATAATAATAATAATAATAATGTAATTTAATTTTAAATTAATGCATTTGATTAGAGAGAGAGAGAGAGAGAGAGAGAGAGAGAGAAATCATATTAAAAATTGTTTTATTTTTTTTAATTATAATAATAATATAATTACTTATTTTGTTAATAATAGTAGTAATAATAATAATACTAATAATATTATTAAAATATAATAACAATTTTCGGAAAAATAATAGTAGACTAGACATTATACACACAACAAAATAAAAAAATAATATAAATGAAAAATTTTAATAACTTTTTAAAAAATAACTTTAAATAATTGAGTTTTATATATTATAATAATTTAATTGCATTAATTTAAGACCATTAATTTTTGCTACTATTTTTTAACACACTATTTAGTATTATTATTATTATTACTATACTTAAATGTATAGCTAATAAATTATTTCAATATATATAGTAAATTATAATTTAATAATAATAATAATAATAATAAAAGCAATATAAAATATGTGCTGTCTCAGTAAAAAATATAAACCAAAAAATAATTGCATATTAACTTTATTAAGTTTATTATTATAATAGTTATAAATATTATTAGTATTATTATTGTATTTTTTAAATAAAAGTTTTGACAAATCAATAATTTTTACAAAAAATATATTATATATATGTTTTTAATATGTATATAATATGATATTTTATTAGTAGAAAATAAAACTTTTTAAATAAATATATATATATATATATATATTAGAAAATAACTAATTTAAAAGTATAATTAACGGGAAATATAGCCTCAATAATAAAAATAATATATAAATAAATAATTTTTGTGTTTTATTATTATGTTTTTCATTTAGAGAGAGACTTTGATTTATTATTATTCACATAAAGTATATATATATATAAAACTTTTGTTTTATTGAGGAAATTATCTCAAAAATTTTTATATATTATTTCTAGTTATATATTAAAATCTGTTTACTACTACTTATTATTATTATTATTATTATTATTGCATGTAATTAAGTCATAAGTTTGTTAATACTGTAATATCATAATAATAATATACAGAATATATATATATATATATATATATATAATATAGATATAAAATGTAAAGTACTGTATAATAATAATAATAATAATAACACACTTAAAAGTTAAGTGCAATTAAAAATATAAGAAAAATAATCAAAAACTTTGTTGTAATTATATTTTTGTATATATTTTTGTATATAATTTTTCACTATTTAATACATCCTTTAAAAACAAACCAAATGTGTGATTGAAATGCATTTGCAAATTATATTTATATATTAGTTGTTATAACATAAATAACAAACAAACCAACAAAAAAATTACAAAAATCTATAGATAAATAAACAATTTTTATAAATTTATAACAATTTTTTAACACTTATATTAATACTGTATTTGTTTTTAATGTAAATAGACTAGAGATTCAATGCTTAAAATTTTATTTTTTTTTAAAAAAACCGAAACCGTATTTTTAAGTAATTAATTTTTTGAAGTAATTAATTTTTCAATAATAATTTTAACTTTAATTACCTCCTAAACTAATTTTATATATAAATTATGTGATAATTAGAGAGTAATTTTTTTTTTTGAAAATATATTTTAAACATATAATAATTTTATTATATTTTTCGAAAAATGTGTTTTGTATTTGTATACAGTATTATGAAATTTTTAGGCTATTTATAATACAATATATATATTGAAACCATATAACTGTATATAATATTTGATATGTTATGTTAAAATTTATGTAAACTTTGTTTAGACACGCTATTTGTTTAACCAAAAAAAAAAATAAATAAATATTTTTTTTTATTTCAAAATTTATTTTTATCAGCAATTTTTGTTTAAAATAATTTCAAACATAAATTTTTTGTTGTTGTTAAATGATATAATTTTAAACTAAATGCTTATTATGTATTATACTGTACATAGAAAATATATAATATATAAATACAATTGTTATTAAATTAAATTATTATTATTATTATTATTATTATTAAACACCAGAAAGCAATTTCAATTTTAATTTAATACAAATACAAATACAAATATTTATTTTATTAAACAATTTATTTTTATATAAACATTATTAGTTAATAGCAATTATTGTTATTATTATTTGTATTGTTAGACAAAAATTAAACATTATTGAAAAAAAACTATACATACAATACTATATAATAAACTTTATATACTATATATATATATATATATATATAATATATAAATCTACATATTTCAGTTAGCACGCAATATAATATATAAATATTTTTTTTCAATATATATTTTAGTTTTTATTTATAACAAATATATGTCTACAAAATAAATTATAACAAAAACAAATATTTAGTTATATATATATATACTGTATATATAGTTTGAACACACAATTTGGCTATTTGTAAAAATTTTATATAATTTTTTGTTGTTGGTTAAAGTGTATAAAGAAAATAAATTTAATTATTAAGAGAAATATTAAAATATAGTGTTAAAATAATTATTTTTATATATACTGTATATATAAAAACTAATAATCTATTTGTGGTTACATTTGATACTTAATTTATTTTATTAATTTTTGGGTACAATTATTATAGTAAATTAATATACAATATATTGATTAAGATAATAGTTGGGATTTGATTAGTCATATGTGTGTATGTGTGTGTATGTGTGTGTATGTGTGTGTATGTGTGTGTGTATGTGTGTGTGTATGTGTGTGTATGTGTGTGTATGTGTGTGTATGTGTGTGTGTGTGTGTGGTTTCAACATAATTATAGAAACAATAAAATAATATAAAAAATGATAATTTATACTTAATATATACCGAATATATACCGTATATTATATAATAGTTTAGCCAAAAAATAAAAATAAAATAAATGATTTTAATTACAAATACAGATCACGAAATAGAGATTCACAGCCATAAATGCATTGGGATATCATATATACAGTACATTACTATATATTTATTATAGTATTGAAAGTGAAAAAAAAATTATATACATATTATAGATTCAATATTCATTAGATAATTGTTATATATATTATGTATATATTAATGCATTCATATATATATATATATTCAATTACCACTGTTTTATTATAATTTTTTTTATGTTTTTTTTTGGTTTCAATTTCATTTTGTTTGGGAAACCTTTTATTAAAATATCAATTTTTTTGCTGTATTTAATTATTTTTGAGCCCCAATTATTTTATAGAGGGTTTCGCAATTTTTTTTATGTATGCAGTGTAAGTGTATGTGTGTGTATGTGTATGTGTATGTATATGTATATGTATGTATGTATGTGTGTGTGTGTGTATGTGTGTGTATATGTATGTGTGTATATGTATGTGTGTGTGTGTGAATGCCATTACATATTATATAACTCAAAATAAAACACATTATAAGCATATTATAAATGTGTTAATCAAATTGCCTAAAACATTACTATTATAGTTGAAAAACATATTAACCAATGCTTTAATGGTTGGCTCAACATTTATTAGTAATAGTATACAATACAGAATATTCTGTATATATATATCAATCAAAACGTATATATAATATAATATATATATTGTATAATACATTATATAATGTATAAGTGAATCATCATCATCATCCGCTATATTGTTTTGTTGTTATTTTATTATTATTATTATTATTATTATTATCTTATTGACACACAAATACAATGTCATATTATTTCAATAAACAATTAAATGCTTACTACTATATATACTTTATATATATATATTATTTGTTTCATTATATACCAGTCGACTAATATTTGTCAGTAGAAAAATAACAGCAACTAAACTGTTATTAAAACCTTTTATTTGTCAATTAATTGACGACTAAGTGATAAACTGATGAACAATGCGTAGAGAGAGAGAGAGAGAGAGAGAGAGAGAGAGAAAGAGAGAGAGAGTGAGAGTGAGAGAGAGATAAAGGAAAGTCATTAGTATTTTCATTAATAGTATTTAACAGAGAAAATAAAAACTTTTAGATACAAACTATATATAAAATAAATACTAAACAACAAAATTAAATGCAATAAAAATTATATTATTTTGTTTTTTTTTTTTGGTTTTTTCTGGCGACAGGTTATGACCGACAGGATTAGGGTCTCTCTCTCTCTCTCTCTCTCTAACTGTAATAATGAGAGGAAGAGAGAGAGCTTTACTAGTAATCGTTGGTCACGTATTATCATCAGTGCCTCTCACGTAGTGTCGACAGTAATATACACATTGAAAGAGAGAGAGAGAGAGAGAGAGAGAGATAATATAGTATAATACAGTATTATTGATAGATATTATGTATGGGAGGGGGGCTTAAAACATGTACCAACCGATATATATATACTGTGTATATAAAACAGTGCATATAATTTATATCATCTATTTTTTTATTATTTTGGTTAGCTATAGCTCTATAGCTTTTAGCTTATATTTTTAATGATGATTTGATTTCCAACAAATTCATGCAATTGACACTAATAGAGACACCAAAAAATATTTGATTATTTTTGTTGTTGCTGTAGTAAAATAAAAGTCCATCAGTGTGTGTGTGTGTGTGTGTGTGTGTGTGTGTGTGTGTGTGTGTGTGTGTGTGTGTGTGTGTGTGAGCCCATAGGCACCAGTACTCACACTAATGGCCAAAAACTGTTATATTTTTTTGTGTTAGCCCTTTCCTTTATCGCACACACACACATACACACACATACATACACATACATACATACATACATACACACACATACACACACACACACACTCACATACACACACACATACACACACATGCTAACATATACACACATACACACACATACAAACATATATATATACACACACACATAAAAACACACACATACACTCACTAATTATAATTGGTGGCAGTTATGATGGCTTTTATACTAAAAATTTTTGTTTTACTCTTTTTCATTGTGTGTTTCAAAATTACTTTTCTTTACTAATACAGTACACCGTTAAGCTATTATTACTATTATTATTATTATTATATCAATACTAATGTACAGTATATTTAAGTTACAGTGTGTGTGTGTGTAGTTTCATCATCTAATCACTCATTATAATCATACAGTAGTTTTTATAGCTCATACATGCATATAACATATATTATACAAAATTTATATTATATAAAGCTTATTAAACTTGCAATTGTTTGTTGGCTATAAATTTTTGTTGTTGTTGTTGGAAATGCGTGACAATTATATGATTAATAAATGTGTGAATAGTTTGCCCATTATATGCTATTATATAAAACTTAATGAGAGATAGATAGATAGATAGAGAGAGAGAGAGAGAGAGAGAGAGAGAGAGAGAGAGAGAGAGAGAGAGCCATACATACATACATAGAGATCCCGTTAGATATTTTTTGATGTCATTGTATGAGATAATTGTTAAACAAATTTTTTAATACACACATTGTGTTTATGTGTGTGTGTGTGATGTCGACACTTATTAATCAAAAAAAAATTACAAATAAAAACAACAATAAAAAAACAAATGATATTTCAAACACAATCTATATTTTTTGTTTTTTAAAAATTTTAAACGCAAACATATATTAATAATAATAATATACTGTATTTATTATACGATATTATATTAGACACTAATTTTATAGTTTATTTATGAGATCACATATTAGCTCTATATGTATGTATGTATGTATGTATGTGTGTGTATATGTATGTGTGTGTATATGTATGTGTGTGTATATGTGTATATGTATGTGTGTGTATATGTATGTATATGTGTGTATGTGTATATGTATGTGTATATGTATGTATGTATGTATGTGTGTTGTGATGTAAAGTGTCATTTCGGGAGATTCATAGACTCTATACCCATCCTATTGTCACTTACTGTATATATATATACTCTATATATCATTAATTATATAATAATAAAAATGTTAGGCTAACAACAATACATATAAGCTAAATTTTAGTTTTTATAAATAGTATAACAATTAAAATATTTTTATACATTTTTCAAATAACTTTTCAAATATTGAATTTCAAATACAGTATATATAGTGTTGAATACATTTTATAGTTTTAATTTAATAGATAATTATAATGGCATATAAACACTA
This sequence comes from Oppia nitens, assembly GCF_028296485.1. Classification (NCBI taxonomy): domain Eukaryota; kingdom Metazoa; phylum Arthropoda; class Arachnida; order Sarcoptiformes; family Oppiidae; genus Oppia; species Oppia nitens. The sequence goes on along the minus strand of NW_026533224.1, from coordinate 271,704 downwards.
ATGTTTTATTTATTATATATTGTATAACATTGATTTTCCACATATATATAGTTATGTTAGTTTTAATATTAAAAGTTTATTATTATTACTATTAGTATTACTATACTTATTATCGATAAGTTAATATTATTTATTTATATTTTAAAAAACAAAATAATCTCTATAAATTAAATATTATATTTTTTTATAGATAAAATTTATATTTTTAAAAATAATTTAGTTTTAATAAGAGATAAATTTAGAAAAAAAAACTAAAATAAATAAATAAACTTGTTTATAAATTATTTATATAATATATAAAAGTTTTTGTTTTAATTATTAATAGACTGTTAATACATACTATAAACTAATAAATAATTTATATTAATTTTCAATTTAAATTAGTATTTACTAAATTTTCAACTAATATACAAAAGTTTATTTAATTTGTTTATTTCCAGATAAATATTGTTTTTCATATATATATATATATATAAACACAGTTATATACAGTATAATAATTTAAATATATAATTTATATAGATTTTTAGCCATAAATATTTATCAAATATTATTATTATTATTATTAGTAGTAGTAGTAGTATAATATAAATATTAATAACATACACACAATATATATGATAATTAAGTAGTATATAGTATGAAATAATTTTGATTTATATATATATATATTTTGATATTTATTATTCATTGCACTAAATATAGTTGACTTGAAATTATTATTATTATTATTATTATTATAAAAAAACATTTATATATAGTCTATGAATAAAATTTTAATTAAACACTTTTATATATATATATATATTTGATAACATTTATTAAATTAATAGGCAGTGAAGCAACAAATATATATATATGTAATAATAATAATAATAATAATTATAAATTTATAATAAAATTTTATTAGACAAGTCATGTTTTATTTTTGTGGACTAATTATTGAATACTTAATAGGGATTTATTGTTTTTATTATTTTTTTATGTATTAAATATATATATATATTTTTATATAATACAATAATAATGATGCTAATATTTCCTATTAATAAAATTGTTTTGTATTATACTGTAAATATAGTTTGAAACTTAAACAAAAAATTAAAACAATTATATTTTAATACTATAGTTATTAGTCAAATATATATATCTAAAAAAAGTAAATTTTCATAATTAAATGACAATTAATTTATTATTATTAATAATTTTTTTTTTGTTACTTACATAAGTTTTTGTTAAATAAATATTAATTTATTTGTATTATTAGTAATACAGTAATTATTATTATAATTATGACAAAAAAATAATGTCATATTATTTATTTATAATAATAATAATCCCTTTTTTGTTGTTATTATTTAATTAACGGTATTAACTACTGTTACAAAACTGTTGTAAAAACTTTTACAACATATAAACAGTATTTAAAAATACAACAATTTTTAACTTTTAGGATTAAATTTTTATGTTTTTTTTTGTTGTTGGTGTGTATGTATATAAAATTGTTGTTATATTTAAACTAGCAATAATAATTAGATGCATATCCTATTAGCTTATTTCTAGTTAGTAAATAGTTAGTTAATTAAATAAGTAAAGTAAAGTAAATTAATAGTTAAATAACTATTATATGTGGGTATAAAACAAAATTGAGGACATAAACACTATTATTATAATTAAATGTTAATTAAACTAATTTATTTATTT